>NC_135986.1:21268422-21374364 GCF_053455715.1 Rhinoraja longicauda | reverse complement strand
GAGAGAGAGAGGGAGAGAAGAGAGGGAGAGAAGAGAGGGAGAGAAGAGAGGGAGAGAAGAGAGGGGGGGAAGAGAGAAAAGGGGGAGAGGGAGAGGGAGAAGGAGAGGGGGAGGGAGAAGGAGAGGGGGGAAAGAGAGAGAGAGGGAGAGAAGAGAGGGAGAGAAGAGAGGGAGAGAAGAGAGGGGGGAAGAGAGAAAAGGGGAGAGGGAGAGGGAGAAGGAGAGGGGGAGGGAGAAGGAGAGGGGGGAAAGAGAGAGAGAGGGAGAAGAGAGGGAGAGAAGAGAGGGAGAGGGAGATGGAGAGAAGAGAGGGGGGGAAGAGGGAGGGAAGAGGGAGAGGGGGAGAGAAGAGAGGAAGAGAGAGAGAGAGAGGGAGAGAGAGAGGGAGAGGGAGAGGGAGAGGGAGAGGGAGAGGGAGAGGGAGAGGGAGAGGGAGAGGGAGAGGGAGAGGGAGAGGGAGAGGGAGAGGGAGAGGGAGAGGGAGAGGGAGAGGGAGAGGGAGAGGGAGAGGGAGAGGGAGAGGGAGAGAGAGAGAGAGGGAGAGGGAGAGAGAGAGAGAGAGGGAGAGAGGGAGAGAGACATACATTTAAAATAAATAGCAGGGGTCAGCTGCTCTGCAGGAATACAATCTTTCTGGGTCAAAGCGCTGCAGGAACAGCGAGTGCAAATGTCACGGGGGGGGGGGGGGGGAACGGCAAGTCTTCAGGTTTGCCGCTCTTGGTCCTAAAGCCGGAGGCGTCTGAGGGGAATTGGAGATCTACTGTTCTGCTGGCTCGATCTGCAGGGACTTCCCTTGCAAAAGGCTTGCTCTGCAAAATGCTCGCACAAAGGCTTTTGAGAACGGTTCGCTGAATCCTACAGTTTGAAGTGAGTCGCGTCGGCGGTGTAAAATCACGGTGTGGGCAGAGGAACATAGTGGACCGCCAGCTCCTCTTCTCCCCTATCTTGCCCCCCCCCCATCCCACTGTGAGAGCCCAGTGGTGTTAATGCGTTTGATTCTCGGCAAAGGCAAAAATGGAGGGGGGGAGGGGGCAGTTTTATCCCTGCCCCCCCACAGAGTTGAAGGCAGACACAAAATGCCGGAGTAACTCAGCGGGTCTGGAGGGAAGGAATGTGTGACGTTTCGGGTCGAGACCCTTCGAAGAAGGTGAAGGAGCAGCAAATCCAACGGTCGACACAAAATGCTGGAGTAACTCAGCGGGTCAGGCAGCATCAGGCCGTGTCCTCTCCCGAGATGCTGCCCGGCCCGCTGAGTTACTCCGCCATTTTGTGTCTACCTTTCGATTTAAACCAGCATCTGCAGGTTGGTTTTTTCCCTCCCCCCCCCTATGCAAATCCAACGGACCTGATGGGAGAAGGTTGCTGCCATTTGAAAGGTGGGCAGTAGGAATGACCTGCTGGATTCTCCACACAGGGTCCCTGCTCTGGCAACTGAGTGAAGCTTCTCAGTCACGGCCCACACTGACTGTTCCACACACATCCTTAGCCACGACCGCGTGCCCCATGTACAGTGCCCCTCCCTTCGCGGGCAGCCAGCTGAACGCCCGGTGAGATAATCATTTCTGTTCGGCCAACACGCGCTTGGAATCAAACAGCAGCTCCAGCTGCAAATGCAGAAAGATGATTAGTTAGGAACGGTAATAAATAAGACGCGGCCTCTCGTCGAGACTGGGGAGGCGGAGCGGAATGCTTCAAAGTCCTTTTTCTACGTCTGCGGGGTGGAATAGAAGGTGTGGTAGTAGCTGGGGCCTTGGGTGTTGTCTCGGGCGAAGAGCAGGGGGGCCGTGGAGGCTTGGGTCGACCCCTCGTACCACGTGGGCTCACTGTTACGCCTCTCGTTCCCGTACCAGCCGTTCCGCTGCAGGCTGCCCGACAAACTGCGAACAGAGGGGGGGGGAAAGATAAACCCACGGACAGTCACCATCTGCTCGATATCAGTTGCAGAGTCTTCCAGCGAGGAAACATAGAAACATAGAAAATAGGTGCAGGAGTAGGTCATTCGGCCCTTCGAGCCAGCACCGACATGTTTCTATGTCTATGTTTCTAATAGAGTCCCAGCCTGCTCAACCTCTCCCTATAGCTCAGGCCTTCGAGCCTAGGGTTGCCAACTATATCACTCCCAAATACGGGACAAGACGACGTCACCGCCCCGTGCCCCACGTGACCTCACCCAGCCGGCGGCCACCTGCTCCCGCTCCGCCAATGGCGGCCGCCCGGGATGGGAGGCGGGTTGCTACGGAAACCTACGTCAGGCGAACGCACTCGGCCCTGCTCGCCGAACACACTCCGTTATCCTACACTGTCCCGTGGGCCTACAGCGCCCCCCGGGCCTAATACAGGGCAAGGGCGGTCCCGTACGGGACAATAGACAATAGACAATAGGTGCAGGAGGAGGCCATTCGGCCCTTCGAGCCAGCACTGCCATTCAATGTGATCATGGCTGATCACTCTCAATCAGTACCCCGTTCCTGCCCTCTCCCCATACCCCCTGACTCTGCTATCCTTAAGAGCTCTATCTAGCTCTCTCTTGAATGCATTCAGAGAATTGGCCTCCACTGCCTTCTGAGGCAGAGAATTCCACAGATTCACAACTCTCTGACTGAAAAAGTTTTTCCTCATCTCAGTTCTAAATGGCCTAGCCCTTATTCTTAAACTGTGTGGCCCCTGGTTCTGGACTCCCCCGACATTGGGAACATGTTTCCTGCCTCTAACGTGTCCAACCCCTTAATAATCTTATACGTTTTGATAAGATCCCCTCTCATCCTTCTAAATTCCAGTGTATACAAGCCCAGTCGCTCCAGTCTTTCAACATATGACAGTCCCGCCATTCCGGGAATTAACCCAGTAAACCTACGCTGCACGCCCTCAATAGCAAGAATATCCTTCCTCAAATTTGGGGACCAAAACTGCACACAGTACTCCAGGTGCGGTCTCACAAACCAATTTAGCCCAAAATACGGGATGTCCCGGCTAATACGGGACAGTTGGCAACCCTATTCGAGTCCTGGCACGATTCTTGTATTCTATTGTCTAGTTCTACTGTCAACCTTCGTTCCCGGTCACGAGAAACAGTACAGTAGAAATAGAACGGACATGTGTGTGTATTTTATTCTTACAATCGTAAGTTCATCACCGTTGTACTAATTTTTGCAGAGGATGGCGAATCTCTGAGATTCTCTACCCTGAGGGGCTGTGCAGGCTGGATCATTGGGGATACTTAATTGGACACAGAGTACACGGTGGCGCAGCGGCAGAGTTGCCGCCTTACAGCGAATGCAGCGCCGGAGACCCGGGTTCGATCCCGTCTACGGGCGCCGTCTGTACGGAGTTTGCACGTTCTCCCCGTGACCTGCGCGGGTTTTCTCCGAGTGCAGGCTCGAAGGGCCGAATGGCCTACTCCTGCACCTTTTTTCTATGTTTCAATGTAAGGCTATCAATGGATATATTCAAGGCGGAGATAGATAGATTCTCGATTAGTGCGGGTGTCAGGGGTTATGGGGAGAAGGCAGGAGAATGGGGTTGGGTGGGAGAGATAGATCAGCCACGATTGAATGGCGGAGTAGACTCGATGGGCCGAATGGCCTAATTCTGCTCCTATCAATTATGAAAAATTCAATTAAAAGGGGGGAAGAGGGGAAATTAGTAAAAGAAACGGCGTGATCGTCGTACCTGCCCTGTTCGCTCTGAGCCCCTGGAGCCCACAAAGAGTCATCACCTTCAAACTGACGGGGGTTGTCAAAGAAATACGATCGAGGTGCAAAGCTCTGACCGTTTATTATTCCAGTGCCAGCCTAAGGAATGGAGCAACAGTCAGGCACGGAAATATCACGACACGCTTCACATTAAAAAATCAATTTCAACGTCTTCATTTTTAAATACCCGCATAACGTAGTTAGGGTGGCACGTTGGCGCAGCGGTAGAGTTGCTGCCTCACAGCGCCAGAGGCCCGGGTTCCATCCTGACTACGGGTGTTATCATATCATATCATCTATATACAGCCGGAAACAGGCCTTTTCGGCCCACCAAGTCCGTGCCGCCCAGTGATCCCCGCACACTAACACTATCCTACACCCACTAGGGACAATTTTTACATTTACCCAGCCAATTAACCTACATACCTGTACGTCTTTGGAGTGTGGGAGGAAACCGAAGATCTCGGAGAAAACCCACGCAGGTCACGGGGAGAACGTACAAACTCCTTACAGTGCAGCACCCGTAGTCAGGATCGAACCTGAGTCTCCGGCGCTGCATTCGCTGTAAAGCAACAACTCTACCGTGCTGCCCCACAGAGTTTGCACTGTACAGAGAAGGCAGTGGAGGCCAATTCTCTGAATGCATTCAAGAGAGAGCTAGATAGAGCTCTTAAGGATAGCGGAGTCAGGGGGTACGGTGCACAGGACAGTGCAGGGGAATGATACATTAAGTATAGTCCGAGGGTCACCAAAGAGGCAGATAGTAGTTCAGGACTGCTCTCTGGTTGTGGTGGGGTGGTTCAGTTGCCTGATAACAACTGCCCCTGAATCTGGAGGAGTGCGTTTACACGCTTCTACACCTTTTGCCTCGCTCCTGTGGTTTATGGACTTGTGAACCCAGCATCACCCCAGTGAGAGGAACATGAGGATGAGGGGTTGCGAGAGCGTTAGATAGAGCTCTAGGGGCTAGCGGAATCGAGGGATCTGGGGAGAAGGCAGGCACGGGTTACTGATTGTGGATGATCAGCCATGATCACAATGAATGGCGGTGCTGGCTTCGAAGGGCCAAATGGCCTCCTCCTGCACCTATTTTCTATGTTTCTACAAGACCAAGTGGACCCGTTGGGCCCAAACCTCTCCTGCATTGGTGCAGCACCCTCTCCTCCCCTCCCCTTTCCTCCCCTCTCCCCCCTCTCCCACTCCATCCCCTCAACCCCCCTTATCCTCTCTCCTCCCCCCCTCCCTCCCTCTCCCTCCCCCTCCCACTCCATCCCCCTCAACCCCCCCTTATCCTCTCTCCTCCCCCCCTCCCTCCCTCTCCTTCTCCCTCCCACTCCATCCCCCTCAACCCCCCTTATCCTCTCTCCTCCCCCCCTCCCTCCCTCTCCCTCCATCCCTCTCAACCCCCCTTATCCTCTCTCCTCCCCCCCTCCCTCTCCTTCTCCCTCCCACTCCATCCCCCTCAACCCCCCCTCATCCTCTCTCCTCCCCCCCTACCTCCCTCTCCTTCTCCCTCCCACTCAACCCCCCTCCTCCCCCTCCTCCCTAGGAGATAGATTTAAACTTTAAAATGTGAATAACGTTAAAAATATAACACCGATTTCAATGAAACTTCTTCCATTAGCACCAAAGGGGACGACGGTGAGTAAGGTGGGCCGAAAATTGTCGCGCTATCGTGTACCGTTTTGGCTGTAGTTCAGGAACAAACAAACGAGAGTTTTAGTATATGGATGTTTCTATGACTCACCAGGTCCTGCGTCGGTCTCCGGACACGGAAGAATAAAACCAGCACGGCCGTCGGCAACAGTTCCCAGAAGAAGAGGACGCAACCGAACACGAGGTAGCCTTGGTCACCGAGACTCGACATGAGATCAGCCTGCAGAGGGAGTCCAAGCACACGAGATAAATCCCTTCCACAGACCGCGGGCTGAATCGACGTGTAATGGCAACGTCAGTCTTTTTCCAGTAAACTCTTTTCTAATTGAAAGACTGGAGCGACTAGGCTTGTGTACACTGGAATTTAGAAGGATGAGAGGGGATCTTATCGAAACGTATATGATTATTAAGGGGTTGGACACGTTAGAGGCAGGAAACATGTTCCCAATGTTGGGGGAGTCCAGAACCAGGGGCCACACACAGTTGAAGAATAAGGGGTAGGCCATTTAGAACTGAGATGAGGATAAACTTTTTCAGTCAGAGAGTTGTGAATCTGTGGAATTCTCTGCCTCAGAAGGCAGTGGAGGCCAATTCTCTGAATGCATTCAAGAGAGAGCTAGATAGAGCTCTTAAGGATAGCGGAGTCAGGGGGTATGGGGAGAGGGCAGGAACGGGGTACTGATTGTGAATGATCAGCCATGATCACATCTATTGTCTATTGAAAAGGCCTGTTTCCGTGCTGCATCTCTAAATGGCCTACCCCTTATTCTTAAACTGTGGCCCCTGGTTCTGGACTCCCCCAACATTGGGAACATGTTTCCTGCCTCTAACGTGTCCAACCCCTTAATAATCTTACATGTTTCGATAAGATCCCCTCTCATCCTTCTAAATTCCACTGTATACAAACCTAGCCGCTCCAGTCTTTCAACATACGACAGTCCCGCCATTCTGGGAATTAACTAGTAAACCTATGCTGCACGCCCTCAATAGCAAGAATATCCTTCCTCAAATTTGGAGACCAAAACTGCACACAGTACTCCAGGTGCAGTTTCACTAAGGCCCTGTACAACTGCAGAAGGACCTCTTTGCTCCTATACTCAACTCCTCTTGTTATGAAGGCCATTGGCTTTCTTCACTGCCTGCTGTACCTGCATGCTTCCATTCAGTGACTGATGCACTAGGACACCCAGATCTTGTTGTATGTCCCCTTTTCCCCTTTTCGGTCCATGCCGACCAGCGATACCTGCACATTAACACTATCCTATACCCAAATTTTTTAACATTTACCAAGCCAATTAACCTACAAACCTGCACGTCTTTGGAGTGCGGGAGGAAACCGAAGATCTCGGAGAGTAAACCCGCACGGTTCACGGGGAGAACGTACAAACTCCGTACAGACAGCGCCCGCAGTCGGGATCGACTAACCCGGGTCTCCGGCGCTGCATTCGCTGCAAGGCAGCAACTCTACCGCTGCGCCACCTTAAAACCCCCAAATGTTCTGAGCTCGCAGTTACCTGGTCAGAAACATTGTACCAGCTGTAATCAAAGGTGTCCACATGGGTGGCAGGAGAACGCGTCACAGCAACTAGGTTGTAACAGGCTCTGCTGGCGTACAGCAGGATCACCAATCCTCCCACAGCGGTGGTCTGGTATACCGAGGTTCCCTGCACATTAAAACAAAACACAAAAACTCTTTCTTAAAATTGAACAGTTGTTCCAAACTACCTTCCATCACAGTGAGGTATGTGGTGGAATCATCCTCCAACATTTCCGTCACCTACAACGGGACCCCACCACTGGCCACATCTTCCCATCTCCACCCCTTTCTGCGTTCCGCAGAGACCGTTCCCTCCGTAACTCCCTGGTCCACTCGTCCCTTCCCACCCAAACCGCCCCCTTCCCCGGGCACTTTCCCCTGCAACCGCAGGAGATGCAACACCTGTCCCATTACCCCCCCCCCTCGACTCCATCCAAGATCACCTCGCCTTTCCAGGTGAGGCAGAGGCTCACCTGCACCTCCTCCAACCTCATCTATTGCATCCCCTGCTCTAGATGTCAACCTCTACATCGGCGAGACCAAGCGCAGGCTCGGTGATCATTTCGCTCAACACCTCCGACCAGTCCGTCTCAACCAACCTGATCTCCCGGTGGCTCAGCACTTCAACTCCCCCTCCCACTCCCAGTCTGACCTTCCTGTCCTGGGCCTCCTCCATTGTCAGAGTGAGGCCCAGCGCATATTTTGCTTGGGGCAGCTTACACCCCAGCGGTATGAACATTAACTTCTCCCACTTCAGGTAGCCCCTGCTTCCCCTCGCACTCCCCTCCTCCTTCCCAGTTCTCCCACTAGTGTTCCCGTCTCCGTCTACACCCTATCTTTGTCCTGCCCCCCTCCCCTGACATCAGTCTGAATCAGTAGGAAAATAACTGCGGACGTTGCTACAAATCGAAGGTATCGCAAAATGCTGGAGTAACCCAGCGGGTCAGGCAGCATCTCAGGGGAGACGGAATGGGCGACGTTTCAGCCTGAAGAAGGGTCTCGACCCGAAACGTCACCCATTCCTTCTCTCCTGAGATGCTGCCTGACCTGCTGAGTTGCTGCAGCATTTTGCGTCGACCTACATACCCGCACGTCTTTGGAGTGTGGGAGGAAACCGAAGATCTCGGAGAAAACCCACGCAGGTCACGGGGAGAACGTGCAAGCTCCGTACAGGCAGCGCCCTGGTCTCCGGCGCTACAGGGCAGCAGCTCGACCGCCGCGCCACCAGTATTATTGTATGTATGGTACCCAGTCATTTTTTTCTCCACATGAAGCTTGGAGTGAACAGTGAATACAAATGATAAACATAGAAAATAGGTGCAGGAGTAGGCCATTCGGTCCTTCGAGCCTGCACCGCCATTCAATATGATCATGGCTGATCATCCAACTCAGTATCCCGTACCTGCCTTCTCTCCATACCCCCTGATCCCTTTAGCCACAAGGGCCACATCTAACTCCCTCTTAAATATAGCCAATGAACTGGTCTCAACTACCATCTGTGGCAGAGAATTCCACAGACTCACCACTCTCTGTGTGAAAAAAAAACGTTCTCATCTCGGTCCTAAAAGACTTCCCCCTTATCCTTAAACTGTGACCCCTTGTTCTGGACTTCCCCGACATCGGGAACAATCTTCCCGCATCTAGCCTGTCCAACCCCTTAAGAATTTTGTACGTTTCTATAAGATCCCCCCTCAGTCTTCTAAATTCCAGCGAGTACAAGCCGAGTCTATCCAGTCTTTCTTCATATGAAAGTCCTGCCATCCCAGGGATCAATCTGGTGAACCTTCTCTGTACTCCCTCTGTGGCAAGAATGTCTTTCCTCGCGCGGTAGTTTACCTTGGATTCCAAGTAGATGTTGGTGGAGGGTGACGTTTTGGCGATGATATAAAGGCAGGCTGCCAGAGTAACGGCGCAGACGACAAACAGCGAGTCGTTGATGATCACCCGCACTAGGACAATGACTTTGGTCTCCTCGTGCTGGATCTTCACCAGCAAGGCACAGGTTAAATTGACCACAAGAAAAACCAGGCTCGCCACCAGCAAAGCCAAACGTATTGGGAGCCTGAAACACAAATGTTCGTCCGAGTTACGAGGTAAGCTGGGGGGGGGGGGGAAAGAAGCGTTCATACGCGAGAGGAGCAGAATTAGGCCATTCAATAGACAATAGACAATAGGTGCAGGAGGAGGCCATTCGGCCCTTCGAGCCAGCACCGCCATTCTGATCATTCTCATTCATGGCTGATCATTCTCAATCAGTACCCCGTTCCTGCCTTCTCCCCGTACCCCCTGACTCCGCTATCCTTAAGAGCTCTATCTAGCTCTCTCTTGAATGCATTCAGAGAATTGGCCTCCACTGCCTTCTGAGGCAGAGAATTCCACAGATTCACAACTCTCTGACTGAAAAGGTTTTTCCTCATCTCAGTTCTAAATGGCCTACCCCTTATTCTTAAACTGTGTGGCCCCTGGTTCTGGACTCCCCCAACATTGGGAACATGTTTCCTGCCTCTAAAGTGTCCAACCCCTTAATAATCTTATACGTTTCGATAAGATCTCCATCAAGTGGGCGGTCTCGGTGGCGCTGCGGTAGAGTTGCCGCCTTACAGCGAATGCAGCGCCGGAGACCCGGGTTCGATCCCGACTACGGGCGCTGTCTGTACGGAGTTTGTACGTTCTCCCCGTGGGTTTTCTCCGAGATCTTCGGTTTCCTCCCACACTCCAAAGACGTGCAGGTTTGTAGGTTAATTGACTGGGTAAATGTAAAAATTGTCCCGTGGGTGTAGGATAGTGTTAATGTGTGGGGATCGCTGGTCGGCGCGGACCCGGTGGGCCGAAAGGGCCTGTTTCCGCGCTGTATCTCTAAGCTAAACTAAAGTCTACCCAGCCACTCAATCGCGGCTGATCTATCTTGAGTAAGGAGGAACTGCAGATGCTGGTTTATACCGAAGATAGACAACAAAATGCTGGGGTAACTCAGCGGGACAGGCAGCTTCTCTGGACAAAAGGAAGGGGTGATGTTTCCGGTTGAGACCCTTCTTCAGACTGAGCGTCAGGGGAGAGGGAGACGCAGAGGACAATCAGTCTGAAGAAAGGTCCCGAACCAAAATGTCGCCATCAGTGTGATATCATGAGTGATAGGAGCGGAATTAGGCCACTCGGCCCATCAGGCCTACTCCACCATTCAATCATGGCTGATCTATCTCTCCCTCCTAACCCCATTCCAGACAATAGGTGCAGGAGTAGGCCATTCGGCCCTTCGAGCCAGCACCGCCATTCAATGTGATCATGGCTGATCATCCACAATCAGTACCCCGTTCCGGCCCTCTCCCCGTACCCCTCTCCTGCTTTCTTCCCCTTAATTCTTTAAGGGGGTAAGGCAACAGCTCCACCTATAAGAAACAGACTTCCTTGCCTGGGATGTGACGAGGTGGCGAGGCGGTGGGAAGGGGGGAAAGGCCCGTTGGCAAAGATTGTGCTACATGAGCCAGCCGGGTTTCACGGGCAGAGAGCAGGTGGCAGAACGGGCAGAGAACGGAAGAGAAAAGTCACCGACAGATGGCACCAGCAGCACGGGTACTAACCTATATACTAAAACTCTCGTTTGTTAGCTTGTTTGTGACTGAACTTCAGCCAAAACGGTACACGATAGCGCGACACTTTTAGGCCCACCTTACTCGCCATCGTTCCTTTAGTGATAATGCAAGTCGTTTTATTGAAATCGGTCTTATATTTTTAAAGTTATTCACATTTTTAAGTTTAAAAGGAGGGGAGGGGGAGGGAGGGGTGAAGGGGGGGTTGGGGGAGATGGGAGAGGGGGTTGAGGAGAGAGGGAGAACAGGGTGCTGTACCAATGCAGGAGAGGTTTTATAATGTGGATAAATGTGAGGTTATCCACTTTGGCGGCAAGAACAGGAAAGCCTGAACAGTATTACCTGAATGGTGGCCAATTGGGAAAAGGGGAGATGCAACGTGACCTGGGTGTCATGGTACACCAGTCATTGAAAGCAAGCGTGCAGGTGCAGCAGGCAGTGAAGAAAGCGAATGGTATGTTAGCATTCATAGCGAGGGGATTTGAGTATAGGAGCAGGGAGGTTCTGCTGCAGTTGTACATGGCCTTGGTGAGACCGCACCTGGAGTATTGTGTACAGTTTTGGTCTCCTAATCTGAGGAAAGACATTCTAGCCTTAGAGGGAGTACAGAGAAGGTTCACCAGATTGATCCCTGGGATGGCAGGACTTTCATATGAAGAAAGACTGGATAGACTAGGCTTATACTCGCTGGAATTTAGAAGACTGAGGGGGGATCTTATTGAAACATATAAAATTCTTAAGGGGTTGGAGAGGCTAGATGCGGGAAGATTGTTCCCGATGTTGGGGAAGTCCAGAACCAGGGGTCACAGCTTAAGGATAAGGGGGAAGTCTTTTAGGACCGAGATGAGAAAACATTTCTTTACACAGAGTGGTGAATCTGTGGAATTCTCTGCCACAGAAGGTAGTTGAGGCCAGTTCATTGGCTATATTTAAGAGGGAGTTAGATGTGGCCCTTATGGCTAGAGGGATCAGGGGGTATGGAGAGAAGGCAGGTACGGGATACTGAGCTGGATGATCAGCCATGATCATATTGAGTGGCAGTGCAGGCTCGAAGGGCCGAATGGCCTACTCCTGCACCTATTTTCTATGTTTCTATGTTTGGGCCCACTTGGTCTAGTACTTAATCACATCACCAGTAACTGAATATGGATGTGAGGAGAGAGCGAGTGGAAACGGCTCCATTAATGCAAGGTTCTGAAGGCAAGACAATCTTACGGTCTCATCACTCACGGTTTGCAAGACCCTGGTGACATTTAATGGAAGGTAGGCACAAAATGCTGGAGTAACTCGGCGGGTCGGGCAGCATCTCGGGAGAGAAGGAACGGGTGACGTTTCGGGTCGAGACCCTTCTTCAGACTTCAGTCCAAACTGAAGTCTGGGCCCAAACCTCTCCTGCATTGGTGCAGCACCCTGTCCTCCCCCACTCCCCTCTCTCCTTAACCCCCCCCCCCTCCCCTCTACCCACTCCACCCTTCCCCCGTCCTTCCCTCCTCTCCTCCCCCTCCCCTCCTTTTAAACTTTAAAATGTGAATAACTTTAAAAATATAATAATAATAATAATAATGCATTTTATTTATATAGCGCTTTTCATATACTCAAAGACGCTTTACAGAGATTTAGAGAACATAGGGAAATTAATAAATAGATAAATAAGTAAATAAATAAACGAACAGAGAAAGGAGACAGAAGGTGAGGTGACCTTCAGTGGTTGAAGGCAGTGCTGAACAGGTGAGACTTCAGCGATGTTTTGAATGTGGTGAGTGTGGAGGAGTCTCTAACGTTTTGGGGTAGTGAGTTCCATAGGGTGGGAGCAGCGATGGAGAAAGCCCTGTCCCCCCAGGATCTGAGTTTGGTCCGGGTGTGGGGGATAGGAGGTTGGCAGCAGCAGAGCGGAGGGTGCAGGTGGGAGTGTGCCTGTGGAGGAGGTCGGTCAGGTAGGATGGGGCCAGGTTATGGAGGGCTTTGTAGGTTATGAGGAGGATTTTGTACTGGATAAGACCGATGTCAGGGACCTCCCCCTCGACCTTACCGCCATGGGTGATCTGACCATGGTCTCACTCTCAGGATAGCTCTCAGGGTCTCAGGACCACACAAGCTTCCCCACCATGACAAGGTGGGGAACCCAATCACTGGGTTGCAAGCTGACTGCCATTTACAGTACTGGGGCTGCTGTGTATTTTGCTGTCTTTAGGTTATCCGCCAAGCTAACTGGTGGTGGCAAAAAGTAGTGGACACAGCCCTGTCCATCATGCCTACTGACCTCCCCACCGGGACTGTCGTACATTGAAAGACTGGAGCGACTAGGCTTGTATACACTGGAATTTAGAAGGATGAGAGGAGATCTTATCGAAACGTATAAGATTATTAAGGGGTTGGACACGTTAGAGGCAGGAAACATGTTCCCAATGTTGGGGGAGTCCAGAACCAGGGGCCACACAGTTTAAGAATAAGGGGTAGGCCATTTAGAACTGAGATGAGGAAAAACCTTTTCAGTCAGAGAGTTGTGAATCTGTGGAATTCTCCGCCTCAGAAGGCAGTGGAGGCCGATTCTCTGAATGCATTCAAGAGAGAGCTAGATAGAGCTCTTAAGGATAGCGGAGTCAGGGGGTATGGGGAGAAGGCAGGAACGGGGTACTGATTGAGAATGATCAGCCATGATCACATTGAATGGCGGTGCTGGCTCGAAGGGCCGAATGGCCTCCTCCTGCACCTGTTGTCTGTTGACCCGAAACGTCGCCCGTTCCTTCTCTCCAGAGACGCTGACGGGGAGTCTGTCCCGCTGAGTTACCCCGGCATTTTGTGTCTATCTTTCGAGAGAGCTGGCAGCGTCGAGCCAACATTAATCAGGCCGGCACTGGCAATCTCACCGTTCCAGCTGGTGTGCGAAATGGAAATGTCACCGCGTCTCTGAGGGGAATGAGCTGAGCCCGAGATTGGCGTGCGCGCACACACACAGGGACTGACACGCAGCCGCCAAGACTGACAGGCATGTCACCAGGGCCACACACACGCTGACAGTGATGGGCGCACGGAGAGGCAGTCACACACAGAAACACGAAAAGGCGCAACAATAGATTATGCTCCCTGTAACGAGAACAGCTAGCTTTTATTTCCACGAGGGCTGGAATACAACAACAGGGGCGTGAGACTGAGGCTCTCTCTCTCTGCTGGTCAGGCGGCATTTGGAGTATCGCGAGCAATGTTGGCCCTGGGAAAGGGCCCTAGGAGGTTGACAAGAATGATAGACAATAGACAACAGGTGCAGGAGGCGGCCATTCGGCCCTTCGAGCCAGCACCGCCATTCAATGTGATCATGGCTGATCTCAATGCTATTGAGGGCGTGCAGCGTAGGTTCACCAGGTTAATTCCCGGAATGGCGGGACTGTCATAATATGTTGAAAGACTGGAGCGACTGGGCTTGTATACACTGGAATTTAGAAGGATGAGAGGGGATCTTATCGAAACGTATAAGACTATTAAGGGGTTGGACACGTTAGAGGCAGGAAACATGTTCCCAATGTTGGGGGAGTCCAGAACAAGGGGCCACAGTTTAAGAATAAGGGGTAGGCCATTTAGAACTGAGATGAGGAAAAACCTTTTCAGTCAGAGTTGTAAATCTGTGGAATTCTCTGCCTCAGAAGGCAGTGGAGGCCAGTTCTCTGAATGCATTCAAGAGAGAGCTTGATAGACAATAGACAATAGGTGCAGGAGGAGGCCATTCGGCCCTTTGAGCCAGCACCGCCATTCAATGTGATCATGGCTGATCATTCTCAATCAGTACCCCGTTCCTGCCTTCTCCCCATACCCCCTGACTCCGCTATCCTTAAGAGCTCTATCCAGCTCTCTCTTGAATGCTCTATAGAGCTCTTAAGGATAGCGGAGTCAGGGGGTATGGGGAGAGGGCAGGAACGGGGTACTGATTGAGAATGATCAGCCATGATCACATTGAATGGCGGTGCTGGCTCAAAGGGCCGAATGGCCTCCTCCTGCACCTATTGTCTATTGTCTATGCCAGGAAAGAGAGTTAACATATAACTGATCAGTCTGAAGGAGGGTCTCGACCCGAAACGTCACCCATTCCTTCTCTCCGGAGACGCTGCCTGACCCGCTGAGTAAATCCGGCATTTTGTGTCGACCTTCAATTTGAACCAGCGCCTGCCGTTATTTTCCAGACATATGATGAACGTTTTACGGCACCAGGCATGTACTCGCTGGAGTTTAGAAGGGGTGATCCTTGAAAGGATTTTAACATGCATGCAAGACTGATAAATGGCACAAAGAAAAATCTCCCTCCTGGAGAAGTCTCAAGTGTAATAAATTTCAGTCAGATTTAGAGCATTGTGTTCAGTTCTGGGCACCGTGTTATAGGAAAGATGTTGTCAAGCTGGAAAGGGTACAGAGAAGATTTACGAGGATATTGCCAGCACTCGAGGATCTGAGCTACAGGGAGAGGTTGAGTAAGCTGGGATTCCATTCCTCGGAACGCAGGAGGATAAGTTGTATAAAATCACGAGGGGAATAGATTAGGTAGACGCACAGAGTCTCTTGCCCAGAGTATGTGAATTGAAAACAAGAGGACATGGGTTTAAGGTGAAGGGGAAAAGATTAAATGGGAATCTGAGGGGTGACTTTTTCACACCAAGGTTGGTGCGTGTATGGAATGAGTTGCCAGAGGAGGTAGTAGTGGCAGGGACTATAGAAACACAGAAAATAGGTGCAGGAGTAGGCCATTCGGCCCTTCGAGCCTGCACCGCCATTCAATATGATCATGGCTGATCATCCAACTCTGTATCCTGTACCTGCCTTCTCTCCATACCCCCTGATCCCTTTAGCCACAAGGGCCACATCTAACTCCCTCTTAAATATAGCCAATGAACTGGTCTCAACTACCTTATGTGGCAAAGAATTCCACAGATTCACCACTCTCTGTGTGAAAAAAAACGTTCTCATCTCGGTCCTAAAAGACTTCCCCCTTATCGTTAAACTGTGACCCCTTGTTCTGGACTTATTGCGATGTTTCAGAAACAATTAGACAGGTACATGGATAGGACAGATTTGGGGGGGATATGGGTCAAACGCGGGCAGGTGGGACAAGTGAAGCTGGGACATTTTGGCCGGTGTGGACAAGTTGGGCCAAAGGGCCTGTTTCCACACTGTATCACTCCATGTCCTCGTGGCGAGCCTGTGTTTTCTTAATGTTAATTGAGAAAATAACCAATTTCTTAATATTAATTGAGAAAATAATCATGTACAAAAAACAGAGGGGAGATAGATCATATCAGCAAGAAAAAGGCAGGTCTGGACTAGTCAAAGGGAGAGTAATTAGAAACCAATGATAATTCAGATAGATTTAGTAGAATACAAAAGAGGGCAGAGTCAGACCAGGAGCTTAAAAAACTCCCAACAGGGGAAAGGACAATTTTACTAAACCGTGAAATGACTCAGCAAAGTGGACGAGTTTCAGTTCAGTTTATTGACACGTAGACCGAGGTTAGGGATGTCAACTATCTCGCTCCCAAATACGGGACAAGGTGTCGTCACTGCCCCGTGCCCCACGTGACCTCACCTAGCCAGTGGCTACGCTCCCGCTCCACCAATGGCGGCTGCCCTGGGACGGCAGGCGGGTTGCTATGCAACCTCCATTAGGTGGCGCACGGGCCTCCGGGCCTACAGTGTCCGGAGCTAAAATGTCGGAAACCTAGAGGGTCAAGGGCAGTCACGGACGGGACAACCAAAATACGGGAAGTCCCGGCTAATACGGGACAGTTGGCAACCATAACTGAGGTACAGTGAAAAGCCTTTGTTGCCAAATGCTGGAGTAACTCAGCAGGTCAGGCAGCATCTCAGGAGAGAAGGAATGGGCGACGTTTTGGGACGAGACCCTTCAGAATGGGATTAATTTAATCATGCAACTGACGACCATTTTTTGTCAACGACAAGATCCAAACAGCTAATTATCATTACTGCAGTTACTAATTACAGCCAGAGCCATTATGACCTCATTTTACGGCCTACTTTCAGTTTTGCTAATAAGGAACTCGAGAGGCAGCCTCACCTAAATGGCAGAGTTCTCAAGCAGAACTGTGCACAGCCTTAGACATGCGGTGCTGAAACAGGAACTATTCCCCATCATCATCTATTTCTAATTCTGCACTTCCCGTTTATAAGATCTAAGACACAGGAGCAGAATTAACCCATCGAGTCTGCAGCGCCATTCAATCATAGTTGATCATCTGCTGTTCCAGATGTCAACTTCTCTACATCGGCGAGACCAAACGCAGACTCGGCGATCGTTTCGTTCAACACCTTCGTTCGGTCCGCCTTAACCAACCTGATCTCCCGGTGGCTCAGCACTTCAACTCCCCCTCCCACTCCCAGTCTGACCTTTCTGTCCTGGGCCTCCTCCATTGTCAGAGTGAGGCCCACCGCAAATTGGAGGAACAGCGCCTCATATTTCGCTTGGGCAGCGCACACCCCAACGGTACGAACATTGACTTCTCCAACTTCAGATAGTTCCTCTGTCCCTCTCTTTCCCCTCCCCCATCCCAGTTCTCCCACTGTCTTCTACTACATCCTGTCTTTGTCCCGCCCCCTCCCCTGACATCAGTCTGAAGCAGGGTCTCGACCCGAAACGTCACCCATTCCTTCTCTCCTGAGATGCTGCCTGACCCGCTGAGTTACTCCAGCATTTTGTGTCTACCTTCAATTTGAACCAGCATCTGCAGTTATATCCCTACACATCTATTTTCCCCTCTCAACCCCATTCTCCTGCCTTCTCCCCGTAACCTTTGACGCCCCTATGCATCAAGAACCTAATCAATCGCCGCTTTAAATATACCCAAAGACTTGGCCTCCACAGCCGTCAGTGGCATTGAATTCCACAGATTCACCACCCTCTGGCTGAAGAAATCCCTCCTCATCTCCATTCTAAAGGTACGTCCTCCCTTTCTGACGCTGCGGCCTCTGATCCTACACTCTCCCGCTATTGGAAATATCAAGTCGACACCTATTCAAAACAAAACCTATTCAAAAGTTTATCACAATAGATGCCGCACTTACAATTTTTTTGCCATCTCAGGGAAATACTTGGCTTTTGTCTTGAAAACAACCTGGAAGAGAAAGAGCATTTGGTTTTTCAAAGCGAGTTATAAACAACAGACAATAGACAATAGGTACATGCATCCAACTCCTACTACCTATTCCAGAGTCCATGTCACACTTACGATACAATACGATGGAACTTTATTTATCCCAGGAGGAAAATTGGTCTGCCAACAGTCAAAAAAACACAAGAAGATTCATGAAACATGAAATTAAACTTTGACAATAGACAATATGTGCAGGAGGAGGCCATTCGACCCTTCGTGCCAGCACCGCCACTCACTGTGATCATGGCTGATCTTCCACAATCAGTACCCCGTTCCTGCCTTCTCCCCATACCCCCTGACTCCGCTATCTTTAAGAGCTCTATCGAGCTCTCTCTTGAAAGCATCCTGAGAATTGGCCTCCACTGCCTTCTGAGGCAGAGAATTCCACAGATTCACAACTCTCTGGGTGAAAAAGCTTTTCCTCATCTCCGTTCTAAATGGCCTACCTCTTATTCTTAAACTGTGGCCCCTGGTTCTGGACTCCCCCAACATCGGGAACATGTTTCCTGCCTCTAGCTTGTCCAATCCTTTAATAATCTTATATGTTTCAATAAGATCCCCTCTCATCCTTCTAAATTCCAGTGTATACAAGCCTAGTCGCTCCATTCTTTAAATATATGACAGACCCGCCATCCCGGGAATTAACCTGGTGAACCTACGCTGCACTCCCTCAATACGTGTGTATCGAGTTTAAGTCTCAGACTGGTATTAACACAGGGGGAATGGGAGATATTTCCCTTACAAGATAGCCAACTCTCCATTTATATCAATAAACGAGGAATGGCTTTAATCTGATTACATCGGGAGCAGGAAAAGAGAGAATGGGTTTACCCAAGGGAAGACTAGATTTCCCAAGGAATCAGTCTGAAGAACAGTCCTGACCCTAACGTCATCTATCCATGTGTGGGAAGGAACAGCAGATGCTGGTTGAAACCGAAGATAGGCACAAAAATGCTGGAGTAACTCAACGGGACAGGCAGCATCTCTGGAGAGAACGGATGAGTGACGTTTCAGGTCGAGACCCTTCTTCAGTCTGAAAATCACGGGAAAGGGAAACGAGAGATATAGACGATGCAGAGAGATATGGAACAAATGAATGAGAGGAAAGAATGGAATTCTCTGCCTCAGAAGGCAGTGGAGGCCAATTCTCTGGATGCTTTCAACAGAGAGTTAGATAGAGCTCTTAAAGATAGCGGAGTCAGGGGATATGGGGAGAAGGCAGGAACGGGGTACTGATTGTGGATAATCAGCCATGATCACAGTGAATGGCGGTGCTGGCTCGAAGGGCCGAATGGCCTATTCCTGCACCTATTGTCTATTGAAAAATGTGCCAAAATGTAACAATGATAAAGGAAACAGGTCACCATCTATCCATGTTCTCTGGGGATGCTGCAAAACACTTGCTGAGTCAATGTGCGGCTGTTTTCAATCGCCAGAAAGATCCCACACTTCATTCCCCAAGTTTTAAGCTGGTCTCGGCACAGGACCCAATACTTCAAGGCAAAAAAAAAGGACATGCATCCAATTCCTACTACCTATTCCAGAGTCCATGTCACACTTACGATACAATACGATGGAACTTTATTTATCCCAGGAGGAAAATTGGTCTGCCAACAGTCAAAAAAACACAAGAAGATTCATGAAACATGAAACTAAACTTTGACAACAGACAATAGGTGCAAGAGGAGGCCATTCGGTCCTTCGAGCCAGCACCGCCATTCACTGTGATCATGGCTGATCATTCTCAATCAGTACCCCGTTCCTGCCTTCTCCCCATACCCCCTGACTCCGCTATCCTTAAGAGCTCTATCTAGCTCTCTCTTGAATGCATTCAGAGAATTGGCCTCCACTGCCTTCTGAGGCAGAGAGTTCCACAGATTCACAACTCTCTGACTGAAAACGTTTTCCCTCATCTCAGTTCTAAAAGGCCTACCCCTTATTCTTAAACTGTGGCCCCTTGTTTTGGACTCCCCCAACATTGGGAACATGTTTCCTGCCTCTAATGCCTGTTTCCGCTCTGTATCTCTAAATCTAAAAATCTAAATCACACACTGGGGACATTTTTTACATTTATACCGAGCCAATTAGCCGTCTTTGGAGTGTGGGAGGAAACCGAAGATCCCGGAGAAAATGCACGCAGATCACGGGGAGGACGTACAAATTCTGTACCTGTAGCCAGGATCGAACCCAGCTCTCTGGCGCTGTGAGGCAACAACTTTACCGCTGTGCCACTGCGCCGCCCCGATAGATGAACACAATATACCCCCAAAAAATGCTGTAACAACTTACAGGATTCATTACTGTCCTTCAGGGAAGGAATTCTGGCCTAAATGCCAGATCCACAGCAACATGATTGATTGTTAGACAAAGAAGGATACGCAGTGCAGGAGTAACTCAGCAGGTCAGGCAACATCTCAATAGACAACAGACAATAGACAATAGACAATAGGTGCAGGAGTAGGCCATTCGGCCCTTCGAGCCAGCACCACCATTCAATGTGATCATGGATGCTCATTCTCAATCAGTACCCCGTTCCTGCCTTCCCCCATACCCACTGACTCCGCTATCCTTAAGAGCTCTATCCAGCTCTCTCTTGAAAGCATTCAGAGAATTGGCCTCCACTGCCTTCTGAGGGAGGGAGGCAGAGAGTTGTAAATCTGTGGAATTCACTTCCACAGATTTACAACTCTCTGAGTGAAAAAGTTTTTCCTCATCTCCGTTCTAAATGGCCTACCTCTTATTCTTAAACTGTGTGGCCCCTGGTTCTGGACTCCCCCAACATTGGGAACACGTTTCCTGCCTCTAACGTGTCCACCCAACTCGAGAACTTGGGTGGGTGACGTTTCAGGTTGGGACCTTTCTTCAGGCTGAATGGGTAACGTTTCGAGTCTGGGCCCTTCTCCAGAAGAAAACATCACATGTCTGTGATCATGAGATGCTGCCTGACCCGCTGAGTTACTCCAGCAATGTTTTTGGTTGATTTTTAACTGTGTCCTAAAATAGCCGAGGAATAGTAAAATTTTCCATGCGTGCAATATTCACATGACACATATATATTTAAAAAAACAATGTCCAGTCACATATTTAACTGCCTTCTGTGGCATCTACAGACAATTGATTTCCATCACTGTATTTCTAACTATACAGAATGACTTTTAAAAGAATTTGGGATGTCCTGCAAAGTATTGTTTAAACCCAAATCTTTCAATGAATTAATAAAATTAGATGAATGAATCTTTCGATTAATTAATAAAATGAGATTTTAAATCGTTGATATGAAACGTTTTCATAACTTGTAGGAGCAGAATTAGGCCATTCGGCCCATCGAGTCCACTCCGCCATTCAACGTGGCTGATCTATCTCTCCCTCCTAACCCCATTCTCCAACCTTCTTCCAATAACCCTTAGAAGGATGAGAGGAGAACTTATCGAAACGTATAAGATTATTAAGGGGTTGGACACGTTAGAGGCAGGAAACATGTTCCCAATGTTGGGGGAGTCCAGAACCAGGGGCCACACAGTTTAAGAATAAGGGGTAGGCCATTTAGAACTGAGATGAGGAAAAACTTTTTCAGTCAGAGAGTTGTGAATCTGTGGAATATTCTGCCTCAGAAGGCAGTGGAGGCCAATTCTCTGAATGCATTCAAGAGAGAGCTGGATAGAGCTCTTAAGGATAGCGGAGTCAGGGGGTATGGGGAGAAGGCAGGAACGGGGTACTGATTGAGAATGATCAGCCATGATCACATTGAATGGCGGTACTGGCTCGAAGGGCCAAATGGCCTCCTCCTGCATCTATTGTCTATTGTCTATAACCCCTGACACCCGGATTAATCAAGAATCTATCAGTCTCTGCCTTAAAAATATCCAGTGACTTGGCCTCCACAGCCTTCGTGGCAATGAATTCCACAGATTCACCATCAAGGAAATTCCTCCTCATCTCCTTTTGTAAATGTACATCCTTTTATTCTGAGGCTGTGGCCTCTGTGCCTAGTGGAAACTCAGAAAACCAAGCTTTGGACTAAGAGAGCATAAATGGATCACAAATGTTAAACTCTGCCGTTGATCATCTGAAAAAAAGAAAGTTCCTCAATTCAAAGGCTGCCTTTAAACTATGCAAATATTCTCCAAAGGGAAATAATTATATTTACATAACATCTCTGAGAATCAAAGTGGGAGAGTCTAGGACTAGAGGTCGTAGCCTCAGAATTAAAGGACGTCCTTTTAGGAAGGAGATGAGGAGAAATTTCTTTAGCATCCTCTCCACATCCGCTCTGTCCAGGCCATTGCTTCCCGGTTCTGCTCAATAAAATAGCTATACACCGATCAGCCACAACATTATGACCACTGACAGGTGAAGTGAATAACATTGATTATCTTGTTACAATGGCACCTGTCAAGGGGTGGGATATATTAGGCAGCAAGTGAACAGTCAGTTCTTGAAGTTGATGTGTTGGATGCAGGAGAAAAGGGCAGGAGTAAAGACCTGAGCGACTTTGACAAGGGCCAAATTGTTATGGCCAGACGACTGGGTCAGAGCATCTCTGAAACGGCAAGGCTTGTGGGGTGCTCCCGGTCAGCAGTGGTGAGTACCGACCGACAGTGGTCCGAGGAGGGACAAACCACAAACCGGCGACAGGCAGGGTGCTGGGCGCCCAAGGCTCATCGATGCTCGAGGGCAACGAAGGCTATCCCGTCTGGTCCGAACCGACAGAAGGTCGACTGTGGCACAAGTCACAGAAAGTTTTGATGGTGGTCACGGGAGGAATGTGTCACAATACACAGTGCATTGCACCCTACTGTGTATGGGGCTGCACACGGAGAACCAACAGCATATTAGGCAGGTGGTCATAATGTTTTGGCTCATCAGGTCATAATGTTTTGGCCGATCAGTGTATATTTAACTGTGATTGCAATTGCCAACAGCAGCCTGCTTAGATTGTATTTACAACCAATTGCCCGACCTGGTTAGACAAATTTCAAAGAGAAAAAATGTCATTGTGGTCTCAGAAATAAGTGAGAGAGAGAGAAAAACATAGAAACGAGGAAAGTAGGCCATTCAGCCCTTCGAGCCAGCACCGCCATTCAATACGATCACGGCTGATCATCCAAAATCAGTACCCCGTTCCTGCTTTCTCCCCATATCCCTTGATTCCGTTAGCCCCTATCTAACTCTCTCTTGAAAACATCCATTGAATTGGCCCCCACTGCCTTCTGTGGCAGAGAATTCCACAGATTCACAACTCTCTGGGTGAAAACGTTTTTCCTCATCTCAGTCCAAAATGGCCGACCCCTTATTCGTAAACTGTGACCCCTGGTTCCGGACTTCCCCCCCCCCCCCCCCCCCAACATGGGGAACAAATTTTGTCCAAAAAACTTGTTTTTTGGATGACAAATAAAGATATCCTGAATCCTGAATTGTTCCCGCATTGAGCCTGGCCAATCCCATAAAGAATTTTTGATGTTTCTGTGTAAGATCTACGAGAGAGAGCTGGTCATATTCACTCACCTGAGCAAAGTACATGTTCATGAGACTGAGAGTGAAGAACTGCAGGCACACTGGGAAGCAATACAGCAACCAGAAAGAGAAGGGGTCCAGGGAGTTGGCCTTGATAATGTCCCGGAAGTAAAACGAGAAGAGCGTTGTCCTCAGGGCGGCCCACAGGAGGCACAGGAAGAGGAAGACGGTCTGGTAGCTGAACTTCTTGTGCTTGTAGTGCAACACCAGCCACAGCTGGACGTAGACCAGGAGGAAGAGGAGTCCGTAAAGTGCAGTGTAAACGATGGTGAGCCCCATGGTCACGGCTGGCGGCACGGCGGGCTGCAGGGGCTCTGGGCTCATCGTGCTCGGCCGAGAGACTGCTGCGGGCGCGCCCATCTGCAAGTCGAGTGCCATTGTCAATCCAAGCGCTGCCTCGAGCAAACGGCTTGAAGGAAAGAAAAGACCATCGCGTTCAACCTTTGACTATTTATTCATCGGCCAGCCAGTAGATAATAAGCAGATTGCAAAGGATTGTTGAAGAGGTGCACTAACTATATCTATCCCCACCTTACCTCGAACCAAGGTTAATGAACAACCTCGAGCTGCCGGGGTGGGCGGACTGCTGTTTTCTTTTAAAAATAGCGTAATTTGAACACGTGGGGGGGAAAAAGCGGGGAACGCAAGGGAAAAGAGGATAAAGAAAAGCAGAAAAAGATGCTGCAACTCTTTCATGGAAATGCAAGTTAAGGCATTAAGGGTGGGATTCGGATTAGTTTAGTTTAGAGATACAGCGCGGAAACAGGCCCTTTCGGCCCACCGGGTCCGCGCCGACCAGCGATCCCCGCACACATTAACACTATCCTACACACACTAGGGGCATTTTTTACATTTGCCAAGCCAATTAACCTACATACCCGCACGTCTTTGGAGTGTGGGAGGATACTGAAGATCTTGGAGAAAGCCCACGCAGGTCACGGGGAGAACGTACAAACTCCGTACAGACGGCGCCCGTAGTCGGGATGGAACCCGAGTCTCCGGCGCCTCGTTCGCTGCAAGGCGGCAACTCTACCGCTGCGCCACCGTGACCGCCCCCAAGTAAACCATTACTTGTTTCATTCTCTGTATAACAGAGTCAGGCGTTCACAGAGGAAGAGCATTCTTTTTTTAAACTGGCACCCACAACACTGTCTCGCTAGCAGAATTAACTGACGCCTTCAAAAGGGAGATAGACACAAAATGCTGGGGTAACTCAGCGGGACGGGCAGCATCTCTGGAGAGAAGGACTGGGTGACGTTTCGGGTCGAGACCCTTCTTCAGACTGATGTCAGGGGGGCGGGACAAAGGAAGGATATAGGTGGAGACGGGAAGACAGTGGGAGAACTGGGAAGGGGGAGGGGAAGAGAGGGACAGAGGAACTATCTAAAGTTGGAGAAGTCAATGTTCATACCACTGGGCTGCAAGCTGCCCAAGCAAAATATGAGGTGCTACTCCCCCTCCCACTCCCAGTCTGACCTTTCTGTCATGGGCCTCCTCCAGTCCCATAGTGAGGCCCACCGGAAATTGGAGGACAGCACCTCATATTTCGCCTGTGCAGCTTGCAGCCCAGTGGTATGAACATTGACTTCTCCAACTTTAGATAGTTCCTCTGTCCCTCTCTTCCCCTCCCCTTCCCAGATCTCCCTCTATCTTCCTGTCTCTACCCATATCCTTCCTTTGTCCCGCCCCCCCCTGACATCAGTCCGAAGAAGGGTCTCGACCCGAAACGTCACCCATTCCTTCTCTGCCGAGATGCTGCCTGACCCGCTGAGTTACTCCGGCATTTTGTGAATAGAGCTCCCCGTGTGATATCCTGAACAGTTCATAAAAGTAATGAGAAAAGCGGGTAGTTTAAAAAAAAAATTATACAAGTACCCAGGCGATTTCAGTTTAATTAGACCAGTCCCGGAATTCCTCGTGGAAAGCGGTTCAGGAGTGTCTGAAGGCTTGAGTGCGAACAGTGGAGGGTATACGGGAGAGAAGCCCCACTCAACTCCTTTCCTTACGTTCAGCTTCGACCAAACTCCATCAGGAACGGGACTCTCGGATTTCGCAACAGTGCAATTAAAAGCAGCGCATTAAAAGAAAAAAAACAAAAAAACAAATCTTCTTTGCAGTTTCTACTCTTCCCACCCGCCTTGGCCCCAGTAAAAGGAAGGTGAAATTGTTCCTTTGGTGGACTGCGTCAGCTTTAACAGTGCGTCATCTGGTCCCATCCTCGTGCTGGTGAGCAGGTCGAGCCAGGACTGGAATACTCCTCCTCCTGTTTTTGACAGCAGGAATCAGATGGATCTTCCCGGTGGCCCTCGGGGCTACTTGCCGTCTACCTGGAGTACACTCCCAGCGTAATTCAGCAGGGAGTCGTCGTCAGTAAAAGGCCGTTGGCCACACCACCCTTCTGCTGCCTAGAATACAATGAAGTAGAATACAATAAGGTATCAAATGAATCACTTCACCGTAAACCCAAAGTTCAGAACAGCAATAATCTGCAGCGGTAAAAACCCAAGGGAAACAAGCACTTTTAAACGGATGCATTTTATCAGTAATATAATATCGTGCAACACAGCATCGAGAACGTGTCGGGACAAAAGAAGACTGTGAGAATCGAAGGTAGACACAAAATGCTGGAGTAACTCAGCGGGTCAGGCAGCATCTCTGGAGAGAAGGAATGAATAGGTCTGTCTGAATGAATCAGTCTGAAGAAGGGCCTCGACCCGAAACGTCAACCATTCCTTCTCTCCCGAGATGTTGCCCGACCCGTGATGTTTGGTTATAGGATAAAAACGGTGTGATTTTTAGTTATAGGATAAGAACTGCAGATACTGGTCTAAATCGAAGGGAGACTCACAATGCCGGGGTAACTCAGCGGGTCGGGCAGCATCTCTGGAGAGACCCTTCTTCAAAGATCTCGACCCGAAACGTCACCCATTCCTTCTCTCCAGAGATGCTGCCTGACCCGCTGAGTTACTCCAGCATTTTGTGTCTACCATTCTTCCGAGAATGACCACTTTTATACCATACAACGTAAAAGGGCCTCCTTCTCTCTCGCAATCCCTCACAATTCACGTGCGAAAAGCACTGGAGAGAATAGAGAATTTAAGCAGATAGCCAAAGTGTCTGTACGGAGTTTGTACGTTCTCCCCGTGACCTGCGTGGGGTTTCTCCGAGATCGTCGGTTTCCTCCCACACTCCAAAGAGTTGCAGGTTTGTAGGTTAATTGGCTTGGTATAAATGTAAAACATTGTCCCTAGTGTGCCTTTGGTAGGGTTAATGTGCGGGGGATCGCTGGGCGGTGCGGACTCGGTGGGCTGAAGGGCCTGCTTCCGCGCTGCATCTCTAAACTAAACATCACGGTGGACACAAAATGCCGGAGTAACTCAGCGGGTCAGGCAGCATCTCTGGAGAGAAGGAATGGGTGACGTTTCGGGTCGAGATCTTTGAAGAAGGGTCTCTCCTGAGATGCTGCCCGACCCGCTGAGTTACTCCGGCATTTTGAGTCTCCCTTCGATTTAGACCAGTATCTGCAGTTTTTATCCTATAACTAAAAATCACACTGCAACGCGCCAATAAAATATTAGTCAGAGAAATCAGCCCAGCATCCGAGATGCCCATCTAAACTAGTCCCATTAGTCTAAGAAGATAACTGCAGATGCTGGTACAAATCGAAGGTTTTTATTCACAAAATGCTGGAGTAACTTAGCAGGTCAGGCAGCATCTCGGGAGAGAAGGAATGGGTGACGAATGGGTGACTCGGGAGAGAAGGAATGGGTCTGAAGAAGGGTCTCGACCCGAAACGTCACCCATTCCTTCTCTCCCGAGATGCTGCCCGACCTGCTGAGTTACCCCAGCACTTTGTGAATAAATCCCATTAGTCAATACCCCTCTACACTTTTCCTTTCTATGTACCTGTCCTAATGTCTTTTAGTTTCTCTCCTCTGATCTGAATGTTTGGCGGGAGTACAGAGGATATATCGTCCACATTTTACCGTCCCTTAAGAATTTAGTGGAAGATGGACGAGGGAGCTTTAGTTTAGTTTAGAGATGCAGCACGGAAACAAAGCCTTCGGCCCTCCGAGTCCGCGCCAATCAGCGATCCCCGGCCACCAGCACTACCCTACGCACACACGAGGGACGATTCACAATTTTACCGACGCCAATTAACCTGCAAATCTGGATGTTTATGGAGTGTAGGAGGAAACCAGAGCACCCGGGGGAAACCCACATGGTCACGGGGAGAATGTACAAACTCCGTATACACAGCACCCGTGCCAGGAGCGAACCCAGGGGATCTTTGGCGATTTAAGGCAGCAACTTCTACCGTTGCGCCACCGTGCCGCCCACAAATTTGGATCTAACCCATGACTAGCAAGAACTTAATAGGATAGTACAATAGACAACAGACAATAGGTGCAGGAGGAGGCCATTCGGCCCTTCGAGCCAGCACCGCCATTCAATGTGATCATGGCTGATCATTCTCAATCAGTACCCCGTTCCTGCCTTCTCCCCCATACCCCCTGACTCCGCTATCCTTAAGAGCTCTATCTAGCTCTCTCTTGAATGCATTCAGAGAATTGGCCTCCACTACCTTCTGAGGCAGAGAATTCCACAGATTCACAACTCTCTGACTGAAAAAGTTTTTCCTCATCTCAGTTCTAAATGGCCTACCCCTTATTCTTAAACTGTGGCCCCTTGTTCTGGACTCCCCCAACATTGGGAACATGTTTCCTGCCTCTAACGTGTCCAACCCCTTAATAATCTTATACGTTTCGATAAGATCTCCTCTCATCCTTCTAAATTCCAGTGTATACAAGACGTACAGGTATGTAGGTTAATTGGCTTGGTATAACATTAAACTGTCCGTAGTGTGTGTAGGACAGTGTTAATGTGCGGGGATCGCTGGGCGGTGCGGACTCGGTGGGCCAAAGGGCCTGTTTCCGCGCTGTATCTCGAAACTAAGATTGGAATTGGAGTGAACAGATGTGCAGGAAGGAACTGCAGATGCTGGTTTAATCCGAAGATAGACACAAAATGCTGAAGTAACTAACTCAGTGGGACAGGCAGATATGGTGCAGAGATGATTTACTCCAGCTTTTTTGTGTCTGTCTAGAGTGAATAGATGATGGGCATAGACTTGATGGGCCTGTTTCTCTAAACTAAAAGTAAACATGCACAAAAGCCATAAACATGATCACATGAATTCTTCAGATAATGAGGTGCTACTGAATGTTATCTGGATTAACGTGATTTTCTTGTAATGCCTTATCCCCTTCCCACCCACTCTGTTCCAATTATAAAGGCTTTACTTTTAATAACAACTAGACCAAGTGGACCCGTTGGCCCAAACCTCTACTGCATTGGTGCAGCAACCACTCACCACCCCCCCTCCTCCCTCACACCCCCCCTCCTCCCTCACACACCCCCCTCCTCCCTCACACACCCCCCTCCTCCCTCACCCCCCCCTCCCACACCCCCCTCCCTCACACACCCCCCTCCCTCTCAACCCCCCTCCCTCACACCCCCCCTCCCTCACACCCCCTCCTTCACCCCTCCCTCACCCCCCCGCTCCCTCACCCCCCCTCCCTCACCCCCCCCTCCACTCCCCCCTCCCCTCCCTCCTCCACTCCATCCCCCTCAACCTCCCTCCTCCCCCCCCTTCCTCCTAAGGCGATAGATTTAAAACAAAAATATAACACCGATTTCAATGAAACGTCTTCCATTAGCACCAAAGGGACGACGGTGAGTAAGGTGGGCCTAAAATTGTCGCGCTATCGTGTACCGTTTTGGCGGTAGTTCAGGAACAAACAAACGAGAGTTTTAGTATATACAAGATGCACAAACAGGGTTCCTGCACAGGGGGTGTGCAATTATTGAATTAGAGGGTGTGCTTGCAATGCATTGTATCAATGCAAAGTCTGTGTGGCAGACTCCACAAACACAACTGGCCAAGACACCGCCCTCGCCAGTTCTACCAAGACAAGCAGTCAGGAGACAATAGACAACAGGTGCAGGAGGAGGCCACACCTTCGAGCTAGCACCGCCATTCAATGTGATCATGGCTGATCATTCTCAATCAGTACCCCGTTCCTGCCTTCTCCCCATACCCCGACTCCGCTATCCTTAAGAGCCCTATCTAACTCTCTCTTGAACGCATTCAGAGAATTGGCCTCCACTGCCTTCTGAGGCAGAGAATTCCACAGATACACAACTCTCTGACTGAAAAAGTTTTTCCTCATCTCAGTTCTAAATGGCCTACCCCTTATTCTTAAACTGTGGCCCCTTGTCCTGGACTCCCCCAACATTGGGAACATGTTTCCTGCCTCTAACGTGTCCAACCCCTTAATAATCTTATACGTTTCGATAAGATCTCCTCTCATCCTTCTAAATTCCAGTGTATACAAGCCTAGTCGCTCCAGTCTTTCAACATGTGACAGTCCCGCCATTCCAGGAATTAACCTAGTAAACCTACGCTGCACGCCCTCAATAGCAAGAATATCCTTCCTCAAATTTGGAGACCAAAACTGCACACAGTACTCCAGGTGCGGTCTCACTAGTGCCCTGTACAACTGCAGAAGGACCTCTTTGCTCCTATACTCAACTCCTCTTGTTATGAAGGCCAACATTCCATAGGCTTTCTTCACTGCCTGCTGTACCTGCATGCTTCCTTTCAGTGACTTTCAGAGGATTCAAGCACAAAGCTCACAAACAGAACAGTGATGCATAATTCTACTCGCTGGAGTTGAGATTCCACTCGCAGGGATCTCCTTGAAATTTACCGAATAATGAAAGGCTTGGAAAGAGTGGATCTGGAGAGGATGTTTCCATTAGTAGGAGACTCTAGGACCAGAGGCCACAGCCTCAGAATAAAAGGGCGTTCCTTTGGGAAGAAGATGGAGGAATTTCTTCAGTCAGAGGGTGGCGAGTCTGAGGAATTCTTTGTCACAGGCGGCTGTGGAGGCCAAGTCAATGGATATTCTTTAGGCAGAGATAGATAGATCAGCCGTGATTGAATGGCGGAATAGACTTGATGGGCCGAATGACCCAGACTCTGCTCCTATCGCTCATGACCTTATTTTGGTGTCCACACCAATTGCACGAGATCTACACATTCAGAAGCCACAGTCCTAGGCAGCACTGAGCAGCAACGAGGGCTCACTCTATAGCACAACTCAATTTCCTTTGAAGTTCAGAAAGTGATTTATAATCTAACAAAAGTGGCAGAGAATGCGGAGAACAGCAAGTCTCCACAGGATGGTTAACGGATCATGTGCATTATTGAGGTGGGTCGTGGGATAAAATCAGACTCCTGGTTTTTAAACTCCTGCACATTACAATCGGTTCAATTCAGCTTATCAGTTCAGTTTATTGTCATGTGCACTGAGGTACAGTGAAAAGCTTTTTGTTGCGTGCTAACCAGTCAGCAGAAAGACAACACACGATTACGAAACGTCACCCCTTCCTTCTAGCAGCATCTGCAGTTATTTTCTTACACTACCTGTTGCTCCACTGCGATTTCTCCTCAAGGTATGCCTACTTTGGCATCAGTCTGAAGAAGGGTCTCGACCCGAAACGTCACCCATTCCTTCTACCAGCATCTGCAGTTATTTTCTTACACGATCACAATCGATCAGTTTACAGTGTATAGATACACGATAAGGGAATAACGTTTGGTGCAAGATAAAGCCAGCAAAGTCCAAACATGGATAGTCTAAGGGTCGTCGACGAGGCAGATAGTAGTCCAGCACTGCTCTCTGGTTGTGGTAGGATGATTCAGTTGCCTGATAACAGCCGGGAAGAAACTGTCCTTGAACCTGGTGGTGCGTGTTTTCACACTTCTATACATTTTTACATTTAGATTTAGAGATACAGCGCGGAAACAGGCCCCTTCGGCCCACCGAGTCCGCGCTGCCCAGCGATCCCCGCACACTAACATTATCCTACACACACCAGGGACAATTTTTTACATTTACTCAGTCAATTAACCTACAAGCCTGTAAGTCTTTGGAGTGTGGGAGGAAACCGAAGATCTCGGAGAAAACCCACGCAGGTCACGGAGAGAACGTACAAACTCCGTACAGACGGCGTCGAGCCTGAGTCTCCGGTGCTGCATTCCCAGTAAGGCGGCAACTCTACCGCCGCGCCACCGTGCCGTCCATGGGAGAGGAGAGAAGAGGGAGTGGCCGGGGTGCGACACGTCCTTGATTATGCTGCTGGCCTTGCCGAGGCAGCGTGAGATATAGATGGAGTCAATGGAAGGGAGGTCGGTTTGTGTGATGGTCTGGGCTGCGTCCACATTTTGCTGCAGTTTCTTGCCGACCCTGACTTTGGGAAGCCAAGAGCAGGATGACTTGCCTCTGATCTGCAGTTTTTATGCGGCTGATCCATTACGTTTTCTGGTTAATTGGGATCCCGCGGACGTTGATGGCGGGATAATTCAGTGATCACAATACTGATGAGCATTAAGTGCAGGTCGTTAGGTTCTACAGTGATGGACATTGTCTTTTGCGAGACTTGGTGTAAATATTACTGACATATGATATATATACATATCGCCTGATAGGCTTAATGTGCTGAAAAGCTTCTTCTAATGAATTTCACAGTAAATTACTTTTTTTTTAAAGCAGTTATGATATAATTACTTTTGGTATCTTGAGCCAAGAATAGAGGAAATCACCCAGGCACCATGAATTTATGTTCGTAAGTGATAGGAGCAGAATTAGGCCATTCGGCCCATCGAATCTGCTCCACCATTCAATCATGGCTGCTCTATCTCTCCCTCCTAACCCCATTCTCCTGCCTGCTCCCCATAACCTCTGACAACCATTCGCCACTGTTCAGTAACTCCTGTAATATAAGAAAATAACTGCAGATGCTGGTACAAATCGAAGGTATTTATTCACAAAATGCTGGAGTAACTCAGCAGGTCAGGCAGCATCTCGGGAGAGAAGGAAATGGTGACGTTTCGGGTCGAGACCCTTCTTCAGAGTGAGTGTGCAGATATCGGTGGAGTGGGTCTGAAGAAGGGTCTCGACCCAAAACGTCACCCATTCCTTCTCTCCCGAGATGCTGCCTGACCTGCTGAGTTACTCCAGCATTTTGTGTTTAAGTAACTCCTGTAAGGTCGTCTGTGTTTAGGAAAGAACTGCAGGTGCTGGTTTACACCAAAGGTAGACACAAAATGTCGAAGTAACTCAGCGGGTCAGGCAGCACCTCTGGAGAGAAGGAATGGGCGACATTTCGGGGCGAGAGCCTTCCTTCTTCAGAGCGAGTGTGCAGATATCGGTGGAGTGGGCCGCTGGAGGCCCTGCAGCAGCCTGGGACTCGATTAGATCAGGGGCCACTCCAAGAGGCCGATCATACGGATCAGACAGGAGCACGGAATGGTGGAGCAGAAGTGGAGGACATTAACAATGTCTGAAGAATGACAGTGTCTGAGATGGGTCTCGACCCGAAACATCACAGCTTACCGCCCAGCGGTATGAATATTGATTTCTCCAACTTCAGGTAGCCCCGGCATTCCCTCTCTCTCCATCCCTCCCCCACCCAAGTCGCACCAGCTTCTCGTTCTCACCCAGCAAACAGCTAACAACGGCCTGCTTCCTTTATCATCGTCACTTTGTTGCATATCTTACATTCATTGTTCTTTATCACTCTACATCACCGTCTATATCTCACGTTTCCCTGATCCCTAACCAGTCTGAAGAAGGGTCTCGACCCGAAACGTCACCCATTCTTTCTCTCCAGAGATGCTGCCCGTCCCACTGAGTTACTCCATCTTTTTGTGTTTGTGTATATGTATATATGTGTTTGTATAAGAAAATAACTGCAGAAGGAATGGGTGACGATTCGGGTCGAGACCCTTCTTCAGACTGAAGGGTCTCGACCCAAAACATCACCCATTCTTTCTCTCCTGAGATGCTGCCTGACCTGCTGAGTTACTCCAGCATTTTGTGAATAAATGCCTTATGTGTTTGTATATGTATACATACAAAGAACTTGCAAATACCGCCGAACGGAGCAGTCACTGGCTGGCTGAAAAGAAAAGATAGTCTGGGCTGCCACGTGACCATCTTGAGGCTAACCATAAGACACACACCCAGGTCTGATCACCCTGCAGTGGGGCTACCTCGACTGAGAGTGTCTTGTGATAAAAGGCCGAAACACCCAGTGACGTTGAGGTACACAACTGAAGATGTGTCGGAATGGTAGCAACATTACCTAGGGGTCACCCCCAAGAACAACACCAGTCAATTGTAGTGCAAACCTTAGGGATTGTAACATCTAGTCCTACTAATCAATCACACACTGAACATTTTTTTCTCATTTGTTATATTGTTTACAGTGCACTATGTTTACAGTCTGAAGAAGGGGCTCGACCCGAAACGTCACCCATTCCTTCTCTCCCGAGATGCTGCCTGACCTGCTGAGTTACTCCAGCATTTTGTGAATAAACTATGTTTACATATTCTGCTGTGCTGCTGCAAGTAAGAATTTCATCGTTCTATCTGGGACATGAGACAATAAAACACTCGTGACATCGAGTCCACCACACCATTCGATGGTGGCTGATCTATTTTCTCCCCTCACTCCCCGATACCCTTACAAATCTAGAATCTACCAGTCTCCGCTTTAAAAAATACCCAATGACTTGCCTCCAGTCGTCTGCGGCGATGAATTCCGCAGATTCACCGCCCTCTGGACCACTGAAGCATTGGGGATAGAAGAATGGCAAGTAATGTTAAAGTTTTAAAAAAAAAAGAGAGCTGATCATGCAACCTAATATTTGTACGCTCCAGAAAATGGCCAAAGATAATGGCTCCCTTGTTGTCGGGCTGACTTGGACTTACAGTTTTGAACAAAGAATACACAGGGCACCAATTATGATGGAGTTGTGCAAGTCCAACGATAGATTAGAGATAGAGAGAGTGGAGGAATATTACAATCAGTTCAGCTCGGATATCATTCAGTACTGTTAGCAATACTTACGTGAAGAAGCACCACACACACACTTCACTACTGTACGTGGTTACTCTGCTCCAGCAAGTGTGCAACCCACACTTATAGAAGTTAGTGTCCAGGGGCCTATAACCCTTATTAACAAGCAGCAATAAAAGGAGAAACTGGGGAACAACAAATGTTGTTTTATTGCACTGAGTAATAACTGGATTGAAATATTGCTCCCCTCGAGGACATTTTGTACAACGCCTTGTACTTTTACACACAAGGAATAGAAATGATCACGGGCTCCTGTCAACCCCCGTCTTGTAGTTCGGGATGGGGAAGAAACACGGAGTCTGCAGGCCAGTGTGTGGTACACTGGCACAGTTCAGCACCCTCACCCCAATGTGCCAGTGTGGTTGATGTGCCAGTGGCTTAGTGATGCCAGTGGCTGGGGTGTGGGTGCCAGTGGTTGACATGCCAGTGGCTTAGTGATGCCAGTGGCTGGGGTGAGGGTGCCAGTGGTTCAGCACACTGGCCCCAGCCACTGGCACCCCCGCCCCAGTCACTTGTGCAGTTCGGCACCCTGGCCCAGGTCACTTGCACACTGGCTCAGCTCAGTACACACACACAAGCCACTGGCATCCTTACCCCGGACACCCTCACACCGGCCACTGGCATCTTCACCAAGTCACTGGCGCCCTCGCCAAACCACTTGCAACCTCACCCCCAGCCACTGGCATCAATAAGCAACTGGCACCCTCACCGTGGCCACTTTCCAAACCACTGGCACGCTCACCCCAGTTACTGGCACCCTCACCACAGCCACTGGCCAAACCACTGGCATGCTCACCCAGGCCACTGGCATCACTAATCCACTGGCTCCCACATCCTTAGCCACTGGCATCTTCACCAAGTCACTGGCACCCTCACCCTGACAACTGGCCAAACCACTGGCACCCTCATCCCAGCCACTGGCAACCCTGCCAAATCACGAGCCCCTTCACCCTGGCCATTGGCACCCTGATCGCTGGCTGTAATCCACTGGCACCCTCACCCCCAGCTACTGGCACCCTCACTATCCAGCCACTGGCACCCTCACCCCGGGCACTGGCACCCTCATCCCATCCACGGGCACCCCTGCCAAATCACTGGCAACCTGGCCACTGGCACCCTGACCGCTGGCAACCCACTGGCACCCTCACCCCCAGTAACTGGCACCCTCACCCTCCAGCCACTGGCACCTCACCCACTGGCATGCTCACCCCAACCACTGGCCAAACCACTGGCACCCTCACCCCAGCCACTGGCATCACTAAGCCATTGGCATGTCAACTGGCACCCTCACCCCAGCCACTGGCATCACTAAGCCAATGGCACGTCAACCACTGGCAGCTCGGCCACTGGCACCCTCACCCCGTCCACTGGCACGTCGACGACTGGCATCACTAAGCCACTGGCACCTTAACCACTGGCACCCTCACCCCAGCCACTGGCATGTCAACCACTGGCAACCACTGGCATGTCAACTAAGCCACTGGCACCTCAACCACTGGCATCACTAAGCCACTGGCATATCAACCACTGGCACCCTCGCCCCAGCCACTGGCGTCACTAAGCCACTGGCACGTCAACCACTGGCATCACTGAGCCACTGGCACCTCACCCACTGGCATCACTAAGCCACTGGCACCTCGCCACTGGCATGTCGACCACTGGCACGCTCACCCCAGCCTCTGGCATCACCAAGCCACTGGCACGCTCACCCCCCAGCCACTGGCATCACTGAGCCACTGGCATCACTGAGCCACTGGCACCACTGAGCCACTGGCACCACTGAGCCACTGGCACCACTGAGCCACTGGCACCACATAGCCACTGGCACCACCGAGCCACTGGCACCACCGAGCCACTGGCACCACCGAGCCACTGGCACCACCGAGCCACTGGCACCACCGAGCCACTGGCACCACCGAGCCACTGGCACGTCAACAACTGGCACCTCCGCCACTGGCACGTCGACCACTGGCAGCTGGTCCACTGGCACAGTTCAGCACCTTGCCTTGCCCTGCCCTGTCTGTCTGTCTGTCTGTCTGTCTCTGAGCCCACCACTGGCTCCCTCCTTCCCTCCCTCTGGCTGCTCTGGGGTTTTAAAGCCCGGTCCGGTCCTGACGCGATTCTTTTTAAAACCCCACAAAAACTTTGTGGTGAGTTGACGGTAAATGTATCTGTAGCCGCGCTTACCGGGCCGGTGGGAGCGGGCAGAGGGCGGCTCTGTCCCGGGCTGGGCCTGGAGCCTGGGGGCTGGGGCTGAGACTCAGACCGACTGACCGACTCCCCGCCGCCGCCGCCTTCATCCGGAGCCAACACACCGACAGCCGGCAGCGCCTGCGCACAACCTTACCGTGCGCGGCCGGCAGCCGACTCGACGGCTCCGCGCCTGCGCACAACGAGCACCGGGCGCGGCCGACGGCCGGCTCTACGGCGCCGCGCCTGCGCCCGACGAACCGCCGGCTGACCGAACGCGCGCGTGACGTCACGGCCGGCAGCCTCGCAAGGCGACGCCGCCTGCGCACCACCGGCACGGGGGGAGGGGGGGGGGGGGGGAGGGAGGAGGAAGGAGCGCCTGCGCGGTCCGTCAACAGCGAGTCCCAACCGTAAACAGCCCGCACCGCGCCTGCGCGCCGCCGCCCTGGCTGCAAGGCATGACGGGAACTGTAGTTCCAAGGACAAGCTGAGGTTGTCCACTGTCAAGAGTTGAGGTTGTCCACTGTCAAGAGTTCAGGTTGTCCACTGTCAAGTTGAGGTTGTCCACTGTCAAGAGTTGAGGTTGTCCACTGTCAAGAGTTGAGGTTATCCACTGTCAAGAGTTGAGGTTGTCCACTGTCAAGAGTTGAGATAGTTCACTGTCAAGAGTTGAGGTTGTCCACTGTCAAGAGTTGAGGTTGTCCACTGTCAAGAGTTGAGGTTGTCCACTGTCAAGAGTTGAGGTTATCCACTGTCAAGAGTTGAGGTTGTCCACTGTCAAGAGTTGAGGTTGTCCACTGTCAAGAGTTGAGGTTGTCCACTGTCAAGAGTTGAGGTTGTCCACTGTCAAGTTGAGGTTGTCCACTGTCAAGAGTTGAGGTTGTCCACTGTCAAGTTGAGGTTGTCCACTGTCAAGAGTTGAGGACAAGCACAACCAGGAGGAACAGCACTTGGCCAGCTCACAACCCAGAGGTACGAACATTGACTTCTCTAACTTCAAATAGCAGTTGTTTTTCCTACAACTTACAAAACATAGAAAATATGGAAAATATACAACTTAGAACCATAGGAGGAGGCCATTCGGCCCTTCGAGCCAGCACCGCCATTCAATGTGATCATGGCTGATCATCCACAATCAGTACCCCGTTCCTGCCCTCTCCCCATACCCCCTGACTCCGCTATCCTTAAGAGCTCTGTCTAGCTCTCTCTTGAATGCATTCAGAGAATTGGCCTCCACTGCCTTCTGAGGCAGAGAATTCCACAAATTTACAACTCTCTGACTTAAAGGTTTTTCCTCGTCTCCGTTCTAAATGGCCGACCCCTTGACTCTCTGTCAAGAGTTGGGGACAAGCACAACCGGGAGGAACAGCACCTCATATTCCCCACTTGGCCAGCTCACATCCCAGAGGTATGAACATTGACGTCTCTAACTTCAAATAGCAGTTGTTTTTCCTACAACTTAGAAACATGGAAAATAGGTGCAGGAGGAGGCCATTTGGCCCTTCGAGCCAGCACCGCCATTCATTGTGTAAGAAAATAACTGCAGATGCTGGTACAAATCGAAGGTATTTATTCACAAAATGCTGGAGTAACTCAGCAGGTCAGGCAGCATCTGAGGAGAGAAGGAATGGGTGACGTTTCGGGTCGAGACCCTTCTTCAGACTGAAGAAGCATTTTGTGAATAAACACCGCCATTCATTGTGATCATGGCTGATCATCCACAATCAGTAACCCGTGCCGGCCTTCTCCCCATATCCCTTGATTCCACTCGCCCCTAGAGCTCCATCTAACTCTCTTTTAAATTCATCCAGTGACTTGGCCTCCACTGCCCTCTATGGCAGAGAATTAATTTCACAAATTCACAACTCTCTGGGTGAAAAAGTTTTCTTCTCACCTCAGTTTTAAATGGCCTCCCCCTTTATTCTTAGTGGACCCTGGTTCTGGACTCCCCCAATATTGGGAACATTTTTCCTGCATCGAGCTTGTCCAGTCCTTTTATGATTTTATACTTCTCTATAAGATCCCTCTCCATCTCTCTCAATGCCTTTAAGGCGGGGATAGACAGATTTTTGATTAGTGCGGGTGTCAGGGGTAATGGGGAGAAGGCAGGAGAATGGGGTCAGGAGGGAGAGAGATAGATCAGCCATGATTGAATGGCGGAGTTGCATATTTTTATTGCTCTTATTCCTGGACTGTGGGTGGCCTTTCATTTCACTGCACATCTTGTATGTGTATGTGACAAATAAACTTGACTTTTTAGATTTTTTTTAGATTTGGAGATACAGCACGGAAACAGGCCCTTCGGCCCACCGAGTTCGCGCCGCCCAGCGATCCCCGCACATTAACATTATCCTACACACACTAGGGACAATTTTTTGCATTTTACCCAGTCAATTAACCTACAAAACCTGCACGTCTTTGGAGTGTGGGAGGAAACTGAAGATCTCGGAGAAAACCCACGCAGGTCACGGGGAGAACGTACAAACTCAGTACAGACGGCGCCCGTAGTCAGGATCGAACCTGAGTCTCCGGCGCTGCATTCGCTGTAAGGCAGCAACTCTACCGCTGCGCCACCGTGCCGCCGATTGATTAGACCTGATGGGCCGAATGGCCTAATTCTGCTCCTATCACTTATGAACTGCCCCCACTCTAGTTCTGCAACTAGTTTCACCGTCTGACCATTGACTCACAAAGCTGGAGTAACTCAGCGGGACAGGTAGCATCTCTGGAGAAACGGAACAGAAGAAGGGTTTCGACCCGAAACGTCACCCATTCCTTCTATCCACTGTCTGGTTAGGGATAATGGAAACGAGAGATATGGACGGAAATGTGGAGTGATCAATGTGGAGTGGAAAGAACAATGAAAGTAAGTTATGCAAAAAAGTCACGATGATAAAGGAAACAGGCCATTGTAAGCTGTTTGTAGGGTGAAAATGAGAAGCTAGTGTGACTTGGGTGGGGGAGGGATTTTAGATTTAGATTTAGAGATACAGCGCGGAAACAGGCCCTTCGGCCCACCGAGTCCGCGCCGCCCAGCGATCCCCGCACACTAACACTATCCTACACACACTAGGGACAATTTTTACATTTACCCAGTCAATTAACCTACATACCCGCACGTCTTTGGAGTGTGGGAGGAAACCGAAGATCTCGGAGAAAACCCACGCAGGTCACGGGGAGAACGTGCAAACTCCGTACAGACAGCGCCCGAGGTCAGGATCGAACCTGAGTCTCCGGCGCTGCATTCGCTGTAAGGCGGCAACTCTACCGCTGCGCCACCGTGCCGCTGAGAGAGAGGGAATGCTGGGGCTACCTGAAGTTGGAGAAATCAATATTCATATCACTGGGCTGTAAGCTGCCCATGCAAATTACGAGATGCTGTTCCTCCAATTTGCGTTTAGCCCCACTCTGACAATGGAGGAGACCTAGGACAGAAAGGACTGTGTGGGAATGGGAAGGAGAATTAAAGTGCCCAGCAACCGGGAGATCAGGTAGTTGGTATGTTGGCATTCATAGCGAGGGGATTTGAGTAGAGGAGCAGGGAGGTTCTGCTGCAGTTGTACAGGGCATTGGTGAGACCACACCTGGAGTATTGCGTACAGTTTTGGTCTCCTAATCTGAGGAAAGACATTCTTGCCATAGAGGGAGTACAGAGAAGGTTCACCAGATTGATTCCTGGGATGGCAGGACTTTCATATGACGAAAGACTGGATAGACTTGGCTTGTACTCGCTGGAATTTAGAAGATTGAGGGGGGATCTGATAGAAACTTACAAAATTCTTAAGGGGTTGGACAGGCTAGATGCAGGAAGATTGTTCCTGATGTTGCGGAAGTCCAGAACAAGGGGTCACAGTTTAAGGATAAGGGGGAAGTCTTTTAGGACCGAGATGAGAAAGTTTTGTTTCACACAGAGAGTGGTGAATCTGTGGAATTTTCTGCCATAGAAGGTAGTTGAGGCCAGTTCATTGGCTATATTTAAGAGGGAGTTAGATGTGGCCCTTGTGGCTAAAGGGATCAGGGGGTATGGAGAGAAGGCAGGTACGGGATACTGAGTTGGATGATCAGCCATGATCATATTGAATGGCGGTGCGTACAGGCTCGAAGGGCCGAATGGCCTACTCCTGCACCTATTTTCTATGTTTCTATGTTTCTATGTTTCAGGTCTTCTGAGCGAAGGTGTTCCGCGAAACGATCGCCCATTCTGCGTTTGGTCTTGGCAATGTATAAGTAGTGTAAGAAAATAACTGCAGATGCTGGTACAAATCGAAGGTATTTATTTCACAAAATGTTGTAGTAACTCAGCGGGTCAGGCAGCATCTCAGGAGAGAAGGAATGGGTGACGTTTCGGGTCGAGACCCTTCTTCAGACTGAAGAAGGGTCTCGACCCGAAACGTCACCCATTCCTCTCCTGAGATGCTGCCTGACCTGGCAATGTATAAGAGTCCACATCTTGAACAACGGATACAGTAGATGAGGTTGGAGAAGGTGCAAGTGAACCTCTACCTAACTTGAAAGGACTGTCGGCGTCCATGGACAGAGTCGAGGGAGGAGGTATATCGGCATACAACACATAATCCTCTGAAACTTTTGCTTCTGATGTCAGGGGGGCGGGACAAAGGAAGGATATAGGTGAAGACAGGAGTGGGAGAATTGGGAAGGGGGAGGGGAAGAGGGGGGACAGAGGAACTATCTAAAGTTGGAGAAGTCAATGTTCATACCGCTGGGCTGCAAGCTGCCCAAGCGAAATATGAGGTGCTGTTCCTCCAATTTCCGGTGGGCCTCACTATGGCACTGGAGGAGGCCCATGACGGAAAGGTCAGGCTGGGAATGGGAGGGGGAGTTGAAGTGCTCAGCCACCAGGAGATCAGTTTGGTTAAGGCGGACTGAGCGAAGGTGTTGAGCGAAACGATCGCCGGGCCTGCGTTTGGTTTCGCCGATGTAAAGAAGTTGACATCTAGAGCAGCAGATACAATAGATGAGGTTGGAGGAGGTGCAGGTGAACCTCTGTCTCACCTGGAAAGACTGTTTGGGTCCTTGGATGGAGTTGAGGGGGGAGGTAAAGGGACGGGTGTTGCATCTCGTGCGGTTGCAGGGGAAAGTGCCCGGGGTTGGGGTGGTTTGGGTGGGAAGGGACGAGTGGACCAGGGAGTTACGGAGGGAACGGTCTCTACGGAACGCAGAAAGGGGAGGGGATGGGAAGATGTGGCCAGTGGTGGGGTCCCGTTGCAGGTGACGGAAATGTTGGCGGATGATTTGTTGGATACGCTGGCTGGTGGGGTGGAAGGTGAGAACGAGGGGGATTCTGTCCTTGTTACGAGTGGGGGGAGGGGGAGCAAGAGTGGAGCTGCGGGATGTAGAAGAGACCCTAGTGAGAGCCTCATCTATAATGGAAGAGGGGAAGCCCCGTTTCTTGAAGAATGAGGACATCTCTGAGGCCCTAGTGTGAAACACCTCATCCCGGGCGCAGATGCGGCGTAGACGGAGGAATTGGGAGTAGGGGATAGACTTTTTGCTCCAGCATGTGCATGTGATTTGTACCAGCATGTGCAGTTATTTTCGTAATGCTATGATGAAAGAATGGGTCGACTGGGTTTATATTCACTGGAATTTAGAAGGATGTGAGGGGATCTTATAGAAACATACAATTCTTAAGGGATTGGACACGCTAGAAGCGGGAAAAATGTTCCCGATGTTGGGGGAGTCCAGAACCAGGGTGTGCGGGAAGGAACTGCAGATGCTGGTTTAAACCGAAGATAGACACAAAAAGCTGGAGTAACTCAGCGAGACAGGCAGCATCTCTGGAGAGAAGGAATGGGTGACGTTTCGGGTCGAGACCCTTCTTCAGCTCGAACGTCACCCATTCCTTCTCTCCAGAGATGCTGCCTGTCCTGCTGAGTTACTCCAGCTTTTTTTGTGGGTATCTCCAGAACCAGGGGTCACAGTTTGAGAATAAGGGGTCGGCCATTTAGGACTGAGACGAGGAAAAACGTTTTCACCCGGAGAGTTGTGAACCTGTGGAATTCTCTGCCACAGAGGGCAGTGGAGGCCAATTCACTGGATGTGTTCAAGAGAGAGTTAGATAGAGCTCTTAGGGCTAACGGGATCGAGGGATATGGGGAGAAAGCAGGAACGGGGTACTGATTGTGGATGATCAGCCGTGATCATGTTGAATGGCGGTGCTGGCTCGAAGGGCCGAATGGCCTCCTCCTGCACCTATTTTCAATGTTTTTATGTACCTCTTATCCACTAGATGGTGCAAACAATCTATGTTGCAGATTTATAAACCATCCTGCCCTCTGCTGATGGCATCTTGCCACTGCAGGTCACTCAAGGCAATCTGAGGGTCCCAATAAAAATGAACCATCCTAACCTTCTGATGATGGTTTACACAAAGAGACAACCCACTGAATTACTCCAGCACTTTGTGCATATCTTCGGTATATACCAGCATCTGCAGTTCCTTTCCACACATTCAATGTTCATACTGTTGGATCGTAGGTAGGGTTGCCAACTGTCCCGTATTAGCCGGGACATCCCAGACGGAACCGCCCTTGTCCCGTGTTAGGCCCGGGGGGGCACTGTATCATATCATATCATATCATATCATATATATACAGCCGGAAACAGGCCTTTTCGGCCCTCCAAGTCCGTGCCGCCCAGTGATCCCCGCACATTAACACTATCCTACACCCACTAGGGACAATTTTTACATTTACCCAGCCAATTAACCTACATACCTGTACGTCTTTGGAGTGTGGGAGGAAACCGAAGATCTCGGAGAAAACCCACGCAGGTCACGGGGAGAACGTACAAACTCCTTACAGTGCAGCACCCGTAGTCAGGATCGAACCTGAGTCTCCGGCGCTGCATTCGCTGTAAAGCAGCAACTCTACCGCTGCGCCACCGTGCCCGGACACTGTAGGCCAGGGGGCCGCTGTAGGCCTGGAGACGGTAGGCCCGGTCACTGTAGGCCCGAGGGCCGCAGTAGGCCCGAGGGCCGCAGTAGGCCTGGACACTGTAGGCCCGGACACTGTAGGCCCGTGGGCCGCTGTAGGCCTGGACTCTGTAGGCCCGGACACTGAAGGCCCGGGGGCCGCTGTAGGCCCGGACATTGTAGGCCCGGAGGCCCGGGATACGCCTGACGGAGGTTGCATAGCAACCCGCCTCCCGGCCCAGGCGGCCGCCATTGGTGGAGCGGGAGCACGTGGCCGTTGGCTGGGGGAGGTCACGTGGGGCGCGGGGCGGTGACGTCCCCTTGTGTCCCTTATTTGGGAGTGTGGAAGTTGGCAACCCTAATCGTCGGCTACGCAAACAGGGATTTAATGCTGAGGCTCTATAAGACGCTGGTCAGGCCGCATTTGGAGTATTGTGGGCAAATTTGGGCCCCATATCTGAGGAAGGATGTGCTGGCTCCGGAGAGGGTCCAGAGGAGGTTTACGAGAACGATCCCAGGAATGAGTGGGTTAACCTACGATGGGTGTCTGTCGGCACTGGGCCTGTATTCGCTGGAGTTTAGAAGGATGAGGGGGGGGGGCCTTATTGAAACTTACAGAATAATGAAAGGCCTGGATAGAGTGGATGTGGAGAGGATGTTTCCACTGGTGGGAGAGTCTAGGACCAGAGGGCACAGCCTCAGAATTAAAGGGCGCTCTTTTAGAAAGGAGGTGAGGAGGAACTTCTCTAGTCGGAGGGTAGTTAATCCGTGGAACTCATTGCCACAGAGGGCTGTGGAGGCCAAGTCAGTGGATATTTTTTTTCAGGCAGAGATAGACAAATTCTTGATTAGACTGGGTGTCAAGGGTTATGAGGGGGGGCGGGGTGGCAGCAAAATGGGATTAGGAGGCAGAGATCAGCCATGATTGAATGGTGGAGTGGACTCGATGGGCCGAATGGCCTAATTCTACTATAACTTGTGAACCAGTGAACTTGCAAGGGGAATATGAGGTGCTGTTCTTTCAGTTTGCGTGCGGTCTCACTCGGGCAATGGTGGAGGCCCAGGACATGCAGTATGGGAAGAGGTGTAAAACCGGATAGCAACCGGGAGTTCAGACAGGCCAAGTCTTCAGTGAAACGGCCATTTTCTTGTACAGGTCTATTTACAGTAAACCATCTTAGTTTAGTTTAGTTTAGTTTAGAGATACAGGCCCTTCGGCCCATCGAGTCCGCGCCGACCGGCGATCCCCGTGCACTAACACCATCCTGGACGCACTGGGGACGATTTTTACATTTACGCCAAGCCAATTGACCCACGAACCCACGTACGTCTTTGGAGTGTGGGAGGAGACCGAAGATCTCGGTGAAAACCCACGCAGGTCACGGGGAGAACGTGCAAACTCCGTGCAGGCAAGGCACCCGTAGTCGGGATGGAACCCGGGTCTCCGGCGCTGTGAGGCAGCAACTCTACCGCTGCGCCACCGTGCCGCACGACTGCATATCGCTCCGGGAAAAATATGTTCACATTCTACAAAGTGGAAGAAGGGTCTCGACCCGAAACGTCACCCATTCCTTCTCGTAGTATAAGAAGATAACTGCAGATGCTGGTACCAATCGAAGGTATTTATTCACAAAATGCTGGAGTAACTCAGCAGGTCAGGCAGCATCTCGGGAGAGAAGGAATGGGCGACGTTTCTGAAGAAGGGTCTCGACCCGAAACGTCACCCATTCCTTCTCTCCCGAGATGCCGCCTGACCTGCTGAGTTACTTTCTTCAGTCTGAAGAAGGGTCTCGACCCGAAACGTCACCCATTCCTTCTCTCCCGAGATGCTGCCTGACCTGCTGAGTTACTCCAGCATTTTGTGAATAAACCCGTTCCTTCTCTCCTGAGATGCTGCCTGACCTGCTGAGTTACTCCAGCATTTTGCGAATTCACATTCTACAAAGTCATGTAAAGGCAAACTTTAAAAAAAAAGAAAAAACACTGTTCCAAAATAATTAAAGGATCTTGGCTGAATAAAGAAGGGGCCTTGGAGTGCAATTATTTACCAAGTAGTTGACAAGGTTGGCAGGAGAATGTATTATCAGGCACTGGTGTTAATGCAGTTCAATTGTGATGGTAAATATATCCATCAGATCCCCATTCATTTAAAAAGAAAAAAAAGCTCATGGTTCAGGTCGACAAACGCCGCCACTGTCGTCTGTCTTGATGTAGCTAAAACCTTTTTTAAAGATGCATTGATTTGCCCTTTTTAGACTCTGTCTCAGCCACCCTTTAAAGAGGCTGTTAATATAGCCCACGCTGGGATTATTTTATGGATGGGTAGGCCGTTCTTCCCCGAGCGTTTTCCCCGAGCAATAAGGCCAATATAAATAGCAGCGTTAGCAGTTTGCCACATACACTGAAAAATGGCGGCGCTGCCATAGCAGCTGCGGCTTACCTGCGGTCCAGTTGTCTTTGTGTTTTTGTTGTTTTTGTTGTCTTAATTGTAGTTGTGATGTGGTGTTTTTGTGTTTGTGTACTATGTGTGTGTGTATGTGGGGGGGAGGGGGGGAACTGTAAAATTGTAAATATGTGTCCCTTCCGAACGGAGACCCGACCTTTGTTTTCTGGGTGTTGTCCCCGTTCCTGCTGCGGCCCAACCATCGGCCCAACTCCTGGAGCTGGCGGCCTCCAGGGCTCTGGTTCGCAGAGTCCGCGGACCGGACTTACCATCACCGGAGCCGACCGTCTTCGGAGGCTGCGGGAGCGGCTGCGACTCGCCTTAGGCTCGGGCCGCGTGGATGCCGACATCGGGAGCTCCGGCAGCGGCAGCGTGTTCGCCCGCCCCGGATCGCGGGGCTTGGGCCGCGGACATTTCACCGTCCGGCGCGGCCTAAAATATGCCGCGGGATTTTTCTCTGCTGGGCGGGGGCTTCAATGTCGGGAGCCACGACCGCCCCGACGTGCAGCAACAGCAACAGCGGCAGCGTGTTTGCCCGCCCCGGATCGGACTTATCATCGGCGGAGCCGGCCGTCTTTGGAGGCTGCGGGAGCGGCTGCGACTCGCCTTAGGCTCGGGCCGCTGCGGACCGTCCGGCGCGGCCTGCAACCACAACAACCTGGCCGCGGGAGAAGACGGCAGGAGAAGGGAAAGACATTGTGGCCTTCCATCACAGTGAGGAGAGGACTGGAGGAGACTCACTGTGATGGATGTTTCTTTGATGGATGTTTCTTTTTTTGTGTGTTTTTGGGGTTATGTAATTTTAATGCCTATTTAATGCTTTTATTGTTGGACTGTGGGTGACTGAATTTCGTCCAATATTGGATGACAAATAAAGTTATCTTGAATCTTGAATCTTGAAGTGATTGTCCTTTTCAAATCTTTTTATTAAATTTCAAAAAATGATAAGCATTTCAAAAAAGGAGACCGCACCTGGAGTATTGCGTGCAGTTTTGGTCTCCTAATCTGAGGAAAGACACTCTTGCCATAGAGGGAGTACAGAGAAGGTTCACCAGATTGATCCCTGGGATGGCAGGACTTTCATATGAAGAAAGTTAACAACCCCTAACACATAGATACGCAAGGAATGGAGGGATATGGATTATACACAGGCGGGTGTATAAGAGTTGGTGTTGGCACCATGCTCAGCACAGATATTGTGGGCCGAACGGCCTGTTCTTGAGCTGCACTGTTCCATGTTCAAATCTGAGGATTTGAGTTGGGGAGCAAGGAGGTCCGACTGCAGTTGTACAGGGCCCTGGTGAGACCACGCCTGGAGTATTGTGTGCAGTTTTGGTCTCCCGACCCTGTTCTGCCTTATGGAACCGTGGGGTGAATAAAAACATGGGCCTGCACGGTGGCGCAGCGGTAGAGTTGCTGCCTCACAGCGCCATTGACCAGTTCTTGATCCTGACCACGGGTGCTTGCCTGTACGGAGTTTGTACGTTCTCCCCGTGACCTGCGTGCGTGCTCCGGTTCCCTCCCACAACTCCAAAGACGTGCAGGTTTGTAGTTTCATTGGCTTCGGTAAAATTGGAAAACGTCCCGAGTGTGTGTAGGATAGCGTTAATGTGCGGGGATCGCTGGTCGACGCAGACTCGGTGGGTCGAAGGGCGTGTATCTCTGAACAAAACTAAACTAAACTAAACTGTTTAAGACGAGTGGAGTTCGTAGGTTAAAAAGCCACTTTTCAGTCTCTGTGACTCTGGATATTCTATGCAAAGTACTCCTTCATGATTAAGTATGTAACACTTTGCCTGACACTGTTTTCATCAGGATTCTTGGCAACTATTTTAATATGAAATCCAATTTATGTTATTTGTGCCTGAATGCATTCAATTATTTTCCTGGATTCTTCAAGGATCTCATTCTCGTGGAACACGGAAACCTTTGTGAAGAGGAACAAGGAGGTCCTACTGCAGTTGTACAGGGCCCTGGTGAGACCGTACCTGGAGTATTGTGTGCAGTTTTGGTCTCCTGATTTGTGGAAAGACATTCTTGCTATTGAGGGCGTGCAGCGTAGGTTCACCAGGTTAATTCCCGGGATGGCGGGACTGACAGATGCTGAAAGAATGGATCGAATGGGCTTATGTTCACTGGAATTTGGAAGGATGAGAGGGAATCTTACAGAAACATTTACTTTTTTTTAAGGGATTGGACAGGCTAGATGCGGGAAAAATGTTGGGGGGAGTCCAGAACCAGGGGCCACAGTTTAAGAATAAGGGGTCGGCCATTTAGGACAGAGATGAGGAAAAACTTTTTCACCCAGAGAGATGTGAATCTGTGGAATTCTCTGCCACAGAAGGCAGTGGAGGCTAATTCACTGGATGTATTCAAGAGAGAGTTAGATAGAGCTCTTTAGGGCTAATGGAATCAAGGGGTATGGGGAGAAGGCAGGAACAGGGTACTGATTTTGGATGATCAGCCATGATCATATTGAATGACGGTGCTGGCTCGAGGGGCCAACTTTCTTTTGAAAGCATCCAGAGAATTGGCCTCCACTGCCTCCTGAGGCAAAGAATTCCACAGATTTACAACTCTCTGAGTGAAAAGGTTTTTCCTCATCTCCGTTCTAAATGGCCTACCCCTTATTCTTAAACTGTGGCCCCTGTTCTGGACTCCCCCAACATTGGGAACATGTTTCCTGCCTCTAGCGTGTCCAACCCCTTAATAATCTTATATGTTTCAATAAGATCCCATCTCATCCTTCTAAATTCCAGTGTATACAAGCCTAGTCGCTCCAGTCTTTCAACATATGACAGTCCCGCCATTCCGGGAATTAACCTGGTGAACCTACGCTGCACGCCCTCAATAGCAAGAATGTCCTTCCTCAAATTTGGAGACCAAAACTGCACACAGTACTCCAGGTGCGGTCTCACTAGGGCCCAGTACAACTGCAGAAGGACCTCTTTGCTCCTATACTCAACTCCTCTTGTCATAAAGGCCAACATGCCTTTAGCTTTCTTCACTGCCTGCTGTACCTGCATGCTTCCTTTAAGTGACTGATGAACAAGGTTGGTGTGGACTCGGTGGGCCGAAGGGCCTGTTTCCAATTTGGTTCTTTCAATTCAATACATTAGCGTGTACAACAATTGTAGTGATAAGTTCACATAGTTTCAGCTGGAGAAAACCCACGCAGGTCACGGGGAGAACGTACAAACTCCTTACAGACGGCACCCGTAGTTGGGATCGAAGCCGGGTCTCTGGCGCCGTGAGGCAGCAGCTCGACCGTCGTGCCACCACCATGCCGTTTCTTTTGATAATTATCATCCTGCCTTGTGCCATCCCTGGCTTCTGTTAAAGAAGCTCTAAGCTGTGGCCTGTTGGCAACGTGTTGGGTGAGACTTGGGCCAAGCTGCCCACTGGGCAATTGGATTGTAGCCCACTTGGCAGCCAGCGCTGTTTATAATTAACACATCCATCACTGCACCTGCCTCCGTGAAACCGAGCGGCTCTCCCTCCTGCCTCTCAGTCAGAATCTCAGTCCTCTCAGCGACCGGGCTGTGTGCTCTAACGAGCTTTGACTTCTCCCCAGCTAATCATCTAAGCAAGGCAGACACAAAATGTTGTAGTAACTCAGCGGGTCAGGCAGCATCTCTGGAGAGAAGGAATGGCCTACAGCGTCCGGGCCTACAGCATCCGGGCCTACAGCGTCCGTGCTTACATTGTCCGGGCCTACATTGTCTGGGCCTACAGTGTCCGGGCCTACAGCGTCTGGGCCTACAGCGTCTGGGCCTACATTGTCCGGGCCTACAGGTATGTAGGTTAATTGGCTGGGTAAATGTAAAAATTGCCCCTAGTGGGTGTAGGATAGTGTTAATGTACGGGGATCACTGGGCGGCACGGACATGGAGGGCCGAAAAGGCCTGTTTCCGGCTGTATATATATGATATGATGATATGATATGATACAGCGTCCGGGCCTAAAGTGTCCGGGCCTACAGCATCCGGGCCTATAGCGTCCGGGCCTACAGTGTCGAGGCCTACAGCGTCCCCCAGGCCTAATACGGGACAAGGGCGGTCCCGTACAGGACAAACCAATTTAGCCCAAAATACGGGATGTCCCGGCTAATACGGGACAGTTGGCAACCCTAAGTGTACAGTCCAGGTACACTCCAAGGTATTTGTACTCCTTGGTAAACTGCACATCCACACCATTGATGGAGACAGGGGACAGGGGTGTAGAGATAGTTTTTATTTTTATAGGTACAGCGTAGAAACAGGCCCGTCGGCCCACCAAGTCCACGGCGACCAGCGATCACCTCGTACACTAGTTCTATGTTATCCCACTTTCGCATCCTACACAAACACCCGGGGCAATAGCTTTTGGTTTTAGTGACACAGCGTGGAAACAGGCCCTTCGGCCCATCGAGTCCACGTCAGAAATGATTTCCCGGACCGCTGGGCACTGCGGGTGAGGGGGGTGGGGGGGGGGGGGGGGTGTGGGGGTGGAATGCATCCTTGACCCCAGCTATTTACAATATATATTAATGATTTGGATGAGGGAATTGAATGCAACATCTCCAAGTTTGCAGATGACATGAAGCTGGGGGGGCAGTGTTAGCTGTGAGGAGGATGCTAGGAGGCTGCAAGGTGACTTGGATAGGTTAGGTGAGTGGGCAAATGCATGGCAAATGCAGTATAATGTGGATAAATGTGAGGTTATCCACTTTGGTGGCAAGAACAGGAAAGCAGACTATTAACTGAATGGTGGCCGATTAGGAGAAGGGGAGATGCAACGAGACCTGAGGTACACCAGTCATTGAAAGTAGGCATGCAGGTGCAGCAGGCAGTGAAGAAAGCGAATGGTATGTTGGCATTCATAGCGAGGGGATTTGAGTATAGGAGCAGGGAGGTTCTGCTGCAGTTGTACAGGGCATTGGTGAGACCGCACCTGGAGTATTACGTACAGTTTTGGTCTCCTAATCTGAGGAAAGACATTCTTGCCATAGAGGGAGTACAGAGAAGGTTCACCAGATTGATTCCTGGGATGGCAGGACTTTCATATGAAGAAAGACTGGATAGACTCAGCTTGTACTCGCTGGAATTTAGAAGATTGAGGGGGGATCTAATAGAAACTTACAAAATTCTTAAGGGGTTGGACAGGCTAGATGCAGGAAGATTGTTCCCGATGTTGGGGAAGTCCAGAACAAGGGGTCACAGTTTAAGGATAAGGGGGAAGTCTTTTAGGACCGAGATGAGAAAGTTTTTTTTCACACAGAGAGTGGTGAATCTGTGGAATTCTCTGCCACAGAGGGTATAGACAATAGACAATAGGTGCAGGAGGAGGCCATTCGGCCATTTTTCCTCATCTCAGTTCTAAATGGCCTACCCCTTATTCTTAAACTGTGGCCCCTTGTTCTGGACTCCCCCAACATTGGGAACATGTTTCCTGCCTCTAACATGTCCAACCCCTTAATAATCTTATACGTTTCGATTGGGTAGTTGAGGCCAGTTCATTGGCTATATTTAAGAGGGAGTTAGATGTGGCCCTTGTGGCTAAAGGGATCAGGGGGTATGGAGAGAAGGCAGGTACGGGATACTGAGTTGGATGATCAGCCATGATCATATTGAATGGCAGTGCAGGCTCGAAGGGCCGAATGGCCTCCTCCTGCACCTACTTTCTATGTTTCAATGAGATCCCTGCGAAGGTCTGGGCAATACCTTGCCGTGGTTCTGCATGGAAAGAGCACCAAGGACAAAGCGAAAGTCAGTATTGCTTTTCACAGCCTGAGAGCTCTCCAAGATTAATGCCAAGGCTGCCTCTGACAAGGCCAGTTCTTTTATAAACAGGACAAACAAAAATGTTAACCCTTTAAAAAAAAAAGATTTGCTGTTCTGTCGGGCGTAGAGTTTTAGTTTAGCTTAGTTTAGTTTAGTTTAGAGATACAGCGCGGAAACAGGCCCTTTCGGCCCACCGGGTCCGCGCCGACCAGCGATCCCCGCACACTAACACCATCCTACACCCAATAAGGGACAATTTTTACATTTACCAAGCCAATTAACCTACAAACCCGCACATCTTTGGAGCGTGGGAGGGAACCGAAGATCTCGGAGGAAACCCACGCAGGTCACGGGGAGAACGTGCAAACTCCGTACAGACGGCACCCGTGGTCGGGATCGAACCCGGGTCTCCGGCGCTGCATTCGCTGTAAGGCAACAACTCTACCGCCGTGCCACCGAGATAAGGTGTGGAAAAACATGCCCTTCGGCCTGCCGAGTCCACGCTGACCAGCGATCTCCCTGTACACATAGAAACTTAGAAACATAGAAAAAAGGTGCAGGAGGAGGCCATTCGGCCCTTCGAGCCTGCACCGCCATTCAATATGATCATGGCAGATCATCCAACTCAGTATCCCGTACCTGCCCTCTCTCCATACCCCCTGATCCCTTTAGCCACAAGGGCCACATCTAACTCCCTCTTAAATATTGCCAATGAACTGGCCTCAACACCAGCACTATCCTACACACACTAGTTTAATTTTTAGTTTAGAGATATAGCGCGGAAACAGGCACTTCGGCCCACCGGGTCCGCGCCGACCAGCGATCCCCGCACACTAACACTATCCTACACCCACTAAGGACAATTTTTACATTTTACCAAGCCAATTAACCTACAAACCATATAATAACAACTACAGCATGGAAACAGGCCTGTCCGGCCCTACCAGTCCACGCCGACCACTTTCTCTGACCTAGTCTCATCTATCTGCACTCAGACCATAACCCTCTAATCCCCTCCTATCCATATACCTATCCAATTTACTCTTAAATAATAAAATCGAGCCAGCCTCCACCACTTCCACCGGAAGCCCATTCCATACAGCCACCACCCTCTGAGTAAAGAAGTTCCCCCTCATGTTACCCCTAAACCTTTGTCCCTCAATTCTGAAGCTATGTCCCCTTGTTGGAATCTTCCCCACTCTCAAAGGGAAAAGCCTACCCACGTCAACTCTGTCCGTCCCTCTCAAAATTTTAAAAACCTCTATCAATTCCCCCCTCAACCTTCTACGCTCCAAAGAATAAAGACCCAACCTGTTCAACCTCTCTCTGTAGCTTAAGTGCTGAAACCCAGGCAACATTCTAGTAAATCTCCTCTGTACCCTCTCCATTTTGTCGACATCCTTCCTATAATTTGGCGACCAGAACTGCACACCATACTCCAGATTCGGCCTCACCAATGCCCTGTACAATTTTAACATTACATCCCAACTTCTATACTCGATGCTCTGATTTATAAAGGCAAGCATACCAAACGCCTTCTTCACCACCCTATCCACATGAGATTCCACCTTCAGGGAACAATGCACAGTCTTTGGAGTGTGGGAGGAAACCGAAGATCTCGGAGGAAACCCACGCAGGTCACGGGGAGAACGTACAAACTCCGTACAGACGGCACCCGTAGTCGGGATCGAACCCGGGTCTCCGGCGCTGCATTCGCTGTAAGGCGGCAACTCTACCGCTGCGCCACCGTGACACTAGCGGCAATTTGTTTTTTTTACCCAAACCAATTAACCTACATACCTGCACGTCTTTGGAGTGTGGGAGGAAACCGGAGCACCCGGAGAAAGCCAACCGACGCGGGTCACGGGGAGAGTTTGTACGTTCTCCCCGTGACCTGCGTGGGTTTTCTCCGGGATCTCCGGTTTCTTCCCACGTTCCAAAGTCGTACAGCTTTGTAGGTTAATTGGCTTCGGTAAAGTAAATTGTCCCTAGTGTGTGTGTAGGATCGTGCTAGTGTACGGAGATCGCTGGTCGGCACGGACTCGATGGGCCGAAGGGCCTGTTTCTCCGAACTGTATCTCTAAACTAAACTAAGTTCATAAGTGATAGGAGCGGAATTAGGCCATTCGGCCCATCAAATCTACTCCGCCATTTAATCATGGCTGACCTATCTCTCCCTCCTAACCCCATTCTCCTGCCTTCTCCCGAAAACCCCTGACACCCGCACTAATCAAGAATCTATCTATCTCTGCCTTAAAAATATCCACTGACTTGGCCTCCATGGCCTTATTGGGCGAAGGCAGGAGAATGGGGTTGAGATAGAGCCACCATGATTGAACAGCGGAGTAGACTAGATGGGCCGAATGGCCACATTCTGCTCCTAGAACCTCTGAAGTTACAAGCCTGACTCTGTAATTCTACCCCCTCGCTGTTATTGATCACCCCCTTGCTTGTTGAGAATCCATCTACCTCTGCCTTAAAGGTTCTTCAAAGATTCAGCATGAAAGGCTATTGAAAGGGGATTTTCAGAGATAATCACAATCATGCTTTATTAGCCGAGTGTGTTTTGCAACGTACGAGGAATTTCATTTCCCGCACGGTTGTATCGGTAAAAAGCAACAGAACACACAAAATACATTTTAACACTATTAAGGGGTAGGACACGTTAGAGGCAGGAAACATGTTCCCAATGTTGGGGGAGTCCAGAACCAGGGGCCACAGTTTAAGAATAAGGGGTAGGCCATTTAGAACTGAGATGAGGAAAAACTTTTTCAGTCAGCGAGTTGTGAATCTGTGGAATTCTCTGCCTCAGAAGGCAGTGGAGGGAAATTGAATCACATTGAATGGCGGTGCTGGCTCGAAGGGCCGAATGGCCTCTTCCTGCACATATTGTCTATTGTCTATAACACGAACATCCACTACAGTGACTCCTCCACATTCCTCACTGTGATGGAAGGCGAAGAAAAGTTCAATCTACTTCCCTTCTTTGTCCTCCCGCGGTCGGGGGCCTCGGGCCTTCCGTTGCCGGGGCGATCTTGGCTCCCGTAGCCGGCGTTCGGGCCTTCCTTGTCGGGGCGATCATGTTCCAGCATCTGGGGGGGAATCAAAGCTCTCGGGTGATCGGACCCCGGGGGTCAGGGCTAGTCACAATAGACAATAGACAATAGGTGCAGGAGGAGGCCATTCGGCCCTTCGACCCAGCACCGCCATTCAATGTGATCATGGCTGATCATTCTCAATCAGTACCCCGTTCCTGCCTTCTCCCCATACCCCCTGACTCCGCTATCCTTAAGAGCTCTATCTAGCTCTCTCTTGAATGCATTCAAAGAATTGGCCGCCACTGCCTTCTGAGACAGAGAGTTCCACAGATTCACAACTCTCTGACTGAAAAAGTTTTTCCTCATCTCAGTTTTAAATGGCCTACCCCTTATTCTTAAACCGTGGCTCCTTGTTCTGGACTCCCCCAACATTGGGAACATGTTTCCTGCCTCTAACGTGTCCAACCCCTTAATAATCTTATACTTTTCGATAAGATCCCCTCTCATCCTTCTAAATTCCAGTGTATACAAGCCTAGTCGCTCCAGTCTTTCAACATATGACAGTCCCACCCATTCCGGGAATTAACCTAGTAAACCTACGCTGCACGCCTTCAATAGCAAGAATATCCTTCCTCAAATTTGGAGACCAAAACTGCACACAGTACTCCAGGTGCGGTCTCACTAGGGCCCTGTACAACTGGGCTTTGCTCCTATACTCAACTCCTCTGGTTATGAAGGCCAACATTCCATTGGCTTTCTTCACTGCCTGCTGTACCTGCATGCTTCCTTTCAGTGACTGATGCACTAGGACACCCAGATCTCGTTGTACGTCCCCTGCTCCTAACTTGACAACATTCAGATAATACTCTGCCTTCCTATTTTTACCACCAAAGTGGATAACCTCACACTTATCCACATTAAACTGCATCTGCCATGCATCCGCCCACTCACACAACCTGTCCAAGTCACCCTGCAACCTCATAGCATCTCCCTCACAGTTCACACTGCCACCCAGCTTTGTATCATCTGCAAATTTGCTAATGGTACTTTTAATCCCTTCATCCAAGTCATTAATGTATATTGTAAATAGCTGCGGTCCCAGCACCGAGCCTTGCGGTACCCCACTAGTCACTGCCCGCCATTCTGAAAGGGACCCATTTATCCCCACTCTTTGCTTTCTGTACCTCGTGCGGTTCACATTCTGGGCCTCCTGCACTTGAAGGTTCATCTCTGGTTCCCCTTCTTAAGATGGGCGCCAGAGGGAATGATTTCGCTGTCAGGGACTTCAGTCCATGGCTTGCGATTGATCACACAAATGCTATGTTCAACACCAGGTGCTGCAGCCAGCTCCAGACGGCTCTTAGATCTGAGGACTGACACAAGATGCTGGAGTAACTCAGCGGGGACAGGCGGCATCTCTGGAGAGAAGGGATGGGCGACGTTTCGGGTCGAGGCCCTCCTTCAGGACCGAAACGTCACCCGTTCCTTCTCTCCAGAGATGCTGCCTGACCCGCTGAGTTATTTTGTGTCTACCTTCGATTTAAACCAGCAACTCCAGTTTTTTCTACACACATGTATACTGTTTATTTATTATGAATATTAGTCATGTATATTTGTTCACACAAATGAGTTAACAAATCTATCCAGCTACATAAATCCTATTTGGGTTCCCTGAACCTAAGGTATTATGGAGATTTTGTGACTAATTGGTAGTCAGTCTGTGTAGAAGGTATTGATTTCCTTGCAAGTATGGCTTACAGCACGAAATTTAACACACCGCACTACATTAAAAACAGCAGCCTGGCTTATTTTAATCGGGTCTGGCCTTAATTAATTCTTTCATTGTTTAAGCTTTGTACAAATACATTGCTGCAGTAATTCAGTCGGAGTCGGTGTTTATCAGTGTGTGTCTGTGTTTGCTTTAATGTGCGCCCATTTGTATAAACGGCTTGTCGCCACGGGACTGTGGCTGTTTTGTTTATTGCTGTTTGTCCTCATCGAGTCACAGTAGGGGTTGCCAACTTTCTCACTCCCAAAAATAAGGTACAAAGGATGACATCACCGCCCCGCGCCCCACGTGACCTCACCCAGCCAGCGGCCACGTGCTCCCGCTCCACCAATGATGGCTGCCTGGGCCGGGAGGCGGGTTGCTACGCTGCCTCCGTTAGGCGGCGCCCGGGCCTCCGGGCCTACAGTGTCCGGGCCTACAGTGTCCGGGCCTACATTGTCCAGGCCTACACTGCCCTGGCCTACACTGTCCGGGCCTACACTGTCCGGGCCTATAGCGTCCGGGCCTACAGCGTCCGGGCCTACACTGTCTGGGCCTACACTGTCCGGGCCTACAGCGTCCGAGCCTACAGCGTCCGGGCCTACAGCAACCAGCCTACAGCGTCTGGGCCTAATACAGGACAAAGGCGGTCCCGTACGGGACAAACCAATTTAGCCCAATATACGGGATGTCCCGGCTAACACGGGACAGTTGGCAACCCTAAGTCACAGAGTGGTCCAGCGTGGAAACAGGCCCTTCTGCCCGACTTTCCCTGCTCCACTAGTCCCACCTGCTCGCGTTTGGCCCAGATCTCGATCTGAAACTTCAACCCCTTCCTTCTCTACGGAGATGCTGCCTGTCCCCGCGCATTCACTCCAGCATTTTAGAAACGTAGAAAGATAGAAAGTAGGTGCAGGAGGAGGCCATTTGGCCCTTCGAGCCAGCACCGCCATTCAATGTGATCATGGCTGATCATCCACAATCAGTATCCCCTTCCTGCTTTTTCCTCACATCCCTTGATTCCGTTAGCCCTCAGAGCTAAATCTAACTCTCTCTTGAAAACATCCAGGGAATTGGCCTCCACTGCCTTCAATGGCAGAGAATTCCACAGATTCACCACTCTCTGGGTGAAAAGGTTTTTCCTCATCTCAGTCCTAAATGGCCGACCCCTTATTCTTAAACTGTGACCCCTAGTTCTGGACTCCCCCAACATCGGGAACATTTTTCCTGCATCTAGCCTGTCCAATCCCTTAAGAATTGTATGTGTTTCTATAAGATTCCCTCTCATCCTTCAAAGTTCCGGTGAATATAAGCCCAGTCGATCCATTCTTTCATCATGTCATATCCCTCTAAACCTGTCCTATCCATGTACATGCCTAAATGTTACTTAAACGTTGTGATAGTACCTACATCGACAACCTCCTCCGGCAGCTCGTTCCATACACCAACCACCCTTTGTGTAAAAAAGTTACCTATTAAATCTTCCCCCCCTCAACTTAAACCTGTGTCCTCTGGTTCTCGATTCCCCTACTCTGGACAAGAGACTGAAGGAGGGTCTTGACTCGAAACATCACCCATTCCTTCTCTCCAGAGATGCTGCCTGTCCCGCTGAGTTACTCCAGCTTTTTGTGTCTATCTTCGGTTTAAACCAGCATCTTCAGATCCTGCCTGCACACCGATCTATTTGTTTAATTGAATTTAGTTGCATAGACAATAGACAATAGACAATAGGTGCAGGAGGAGGCCATTCGGCCCTTCAAGTCAGCACCGCCATTCAATGTGATCATTTCTGATCATTCTCAATCAGTACCCCGTTCCTGCTTTCTCCCCATACCCCCTGACTCCACTATCCTTAAGAGCTCTATCTAGCTCTCTCTTGAATGCATTCAGAGAATTGGCCTCCACTGCCCTCTGAGGCAGAGAATTCCACAGATTCACAACTCTCTGACTGAAAATGTTTTTCCTCATCTCCGTTCTAAATGGCCTACCCCTTATTCTTAAACTGTGTGGCCCCTGGTTCTGGACTCCCCCAACATCGGGATATAGGGCGGAAACAGGCCCTTCGGCCCACCAAGTCCGTGCCGCCCAGCGATCCCCGTACATTAACACTATCCTACACCCACTAGGGACTATTTTTACATTTACCCAGCCAATTAACCTACATACCTACACTATTTTAACATTTATACCAAGCCAATTAACCTACAAACCTGTCGGTCTTTAGAGTGTGGGACGAAACCGGAACGCCCGGAGAAAACCCACGCAGGTCACGGGGAAAACGTACATACTCTGTACAGACAGCGCCCGTAGTCGGGATCGAACCCGGGTCTCTGGCGCTGTGAGGCAGCAACTCTACCGCTGCCCAAGGGTCTCGACCCATTCCTTCTCTCCCGAGATGCTGCCTGTCCCGCTGAGTTACTCCAGCATTTTGTGTCTACCTTCAATGTAAAAACAGTGTTTTTCCCCTTGATGGTTTGATTATTACGACTGAGATAATAGAACCTTGCGCTCTGAGTGATAACGGCCTCATCACAGCTCCCACCAACGCTCCCCCCCACCCCCCCCCCCCCCCCCCCTTGGCCAAATACACATCGATGAATCAGGGGTGCAAGTGTATTAGCCCACGGCGTTGAACATAAAGATCACCATGTAGTAATTGAACCAACATTATGATATGGATCGAAGAACTGGGCAATCAGCCAAGTCGGGCTTATCTGGAGGAGGAGGAGGATTCCCGATCAGAATAAAGTGAAGAAACAAACACTTGCCACGAGAATTAACCCCTGCAGCCCCTCCGGAACAGTTAAATGGCGCGAAAGAAGCAACACTTGGCCGCTGCTCCACCCGGGTGCCGCCCGTTAGGGTTGCCAACTTCCTCACTCCCGAATAAGGGGACAAAATGTGACGTCACCGCCCCGCGCCCCACGTGACCTCACCCGACGTGCTCCCGCTCCACCAATGGCGGCCGCCCGGGCCGGGAGGCGGGTCGCTACGCAACCTTCGTTCGGCGAACGCACTCGGCCCCGCTCCCCGAACACACTCCGTTAGCCTACAATGTCTGGGCTTACAGCGGCCCCTGGGCCTACAGTGTCTCGGCCTACTGTGTCCGGGCCTACAGTGTCCGGGCCTAAAGTGTCTGGGCCTACAGCGCCCTCCGGGCCTACAGTGGCCGGGCCTACAGTGTCCAGGCCTACAGTATCCGGGCCTACAGTGCCTGGGCCCACAGTGTCCGGGCCTACAGCGTCCCCCGGGCCTACAGTGTCCTGGCCTACAGTATCCGGGCTACGGTGTCCAGCCTACAGCGCCCCCCCGGGCTACAGTGTCCGGGCCTACAGTGTCCGGGCCTACAGTGTCCGGGCCTACAGTGTCCGGGCCTACAGTGTCCGGGCCTACAGCGCCCCCCCCGGGCCAAATATGGGACAAGGGCGGTCCCGTACGGGACAAACCAATTTAGCCCAAAATACGGGATGTCCCGGCTAAGACGGGACAGTTAACAACCCTTCGTTCCACTACGTCTCCATTGCCACTTCCAAAGCCAAACACATCCGTCTGAAGAAGAGTCTCGGCCCGGAACACCACCCGTCCCTTCTCTCCAGAGACGCTGCCCGCCCCGGCTGAGTTACTCCAGCGTTTTGCATCTTATCATCAAAAGACAGTGCAGTTTTTTTAACGCTAAAAAAAAATGGCCGCTCAAGAGAGGACCCTGGCGAAGGGTGGCCGAGGACAGGGCCCGTGTGGGTGCAGGTGGTTGGTCGAGGACGGGCCGTCGAGAACAGAGAGGGACCCGATTCTAAGTTTTTGGCCACTCCGGGTCCCTCCTGGTTCTCAGCGGCCCCTCCTCGACTGACCCCCACCCACGCGGGCCCCTCCACGGCCACACGGGTCCTCGACGCACGGCATTTTATTCTATGCCTTAAAAAAGCTGTGCTGTATTTTGAATATAGAAGTTTATGAGGTCACGTCGCAGTTACATAAAACAATAGACAACAGGTGCAGGAGGAGGCCATTCGGCCCTTCGAGCCTGTACGCACCGCCATTCAATGTGATCACGGCTGATCATTCTCAATCAGTACCCTGTTCCTGCCTTCTCCCCATACCACCTGACTCCGCTATCCTTAAGAGCTCTATCTAGCTCTCTCTTGAATGCATTCGGAGAATTGGCCTCCACTGCCTTCTGAGGCAGAGAATTCCACAGATTCACAACTCTCTGACTGAAAAAGTTTGTCCTCATCTCAGTTCTAAATGACCTACCCCTTATTCTTAAACTGTGTGTGGCCCCTGGTTCTGGACTCCCCAACATTGGGAACATGTTTCCTGCCTCTAACGTGTCCAACCCCTTAATAATCTCATACGTTTCGATAAGATCCCCTCTCATCCTTTTAAATTCCAGTGTTACAATCAACCTGAGAAAAAACTAAGGAGTTTATTTTTAGTTCAGAGGCATCCAAAAACCCTTGTTGGTTCTGTTCCCTCTGCATTGAGAAGCCGGAGAGGGGGTACCAAGATCAAGGATTGGAAGATACATAGAAGATAGGTGCAGGAGCAGGCCATTTGGCCCTTCGAGACAGCACCGCCATTCAATGTGATCGTGCGTTCCTGCTTTCTCCCCCATATCCCTCGATTCCCTTAGCCCTAAGACTTGAAAACAACAACTCTCTCTTGAAAACTGAATGAACAAGATGCTGGAGAAACTCAGCGGGTCAGGCGTATTTAGCATTGTCCTCCCTTCTGAATAAACTGAAAGAAAAAAGTTTTTCTCTGAGCGCGTGACAATAAACGAAGCTAAACCTGAATGGGTCGGCTGGGCTTGTACTCACTGGAATTTAGAAGGATGAGAGGGGGATCTTATAGAAACATGTAACATTCGTAAAGGATTGGACAGGCTGGATGCAGGAAACATGTTCCCTGATGTCGGGGGGGGGGGGGGGGGGGGGGGGGGGGGGGGGGGTGGGGGGGGAGTCCAGAACCAGGGGCCACACACGGTTTAAGAATAAGGGGTAGGCCATTTAGAACGGAGATGAGGAAGAACTTTTCAGTCAGAGAGTGGTGAAGGTGTGGAATTCTCTGCCTCAGAAGGCAGTGGAGGCCAATTCTCTGAATGCATTCAAGAGAGAGCTGGATAGAGCTCTTAAGGATAGCGGAGTCAGGGGGTATGGGGGGAAGGCAGGAACGAGGTACTGATTGAGAGTGATCAGCCATGATCGCATTGAATGGCGGTGCTGGCTCGAAGGGCTGAATGGCCTACTCCTGCACCTATTGTCTATTGTCTATTGTCTAATTCACCGGATGTTTTCACAGAGAGAGTTAGATTATAGCTCTTAGGGCTAACGGAATCAAGGGGTGTGGGGAGAAAGCAGGAGCGGGGTACTGATCAAGGATGATCGGCCACGATCATATTGAATGTACTCGAAGGGCCGAATGGCCTACTCCCGCGCCTATTTTCTATGTTTCTATGTTTCTATGAACTAATTTCTCCGGCGTTTTCCTGATTTTTGTCTTGGTGATCTTGAGGCCTGCTCTGCAGGCCTTGCTTGCGATAATGTCCTTCCGCTCATTCTCCTTGCTCAGAGGGGAAGGCATCTTGCCTTCAATAATCATGGGTCCCGGGAGGGGGAGGGGGTTTGCAACCAATATTTTACTATCTGTCCCGGACTTAATTGCGCTCTTAGCTGACAGATTGTAAACCAGGAGCTGAGTGATGTGCATTTATTCCCCATGGGACCGCGTTGTGCCATAATGTAATGGTCTAAATAGACGCAAAGCAAATTACTGCATCTAAATGTACCCCCCTCGTGAAGGTGACCTGCTTTGTGAATTCATCTTGTGCTTTCTCGCAGGCTGCCATTGCAGGTGAGTGGGCAAATGCATGGCAGATGCAGTATAATGTGGATAAATGTGAGGTTATCCACTTTGGTGGCAAGAACAGGAAAGCAGACTGAAAGCAATCTGAATGGTGGCCGATTAGGAGAAGGGGAGATGCAACGAGACCTGGGTGTCGTGGTACACCAGTCATTGAAAGTAGGCATGCAGGTGCAGCAGGCAGTGAAGAAAGCGAATGGTATGTTGGCATTCATAGCGAGGGGATTTGAGTATAGGAGCAGGGAGGTTCTGCTGCAGTTGTACAGGGCTTTGGTGAGACCACACCTGGAGTATTGCGTACAGTTTTGGTCTCCTAATCTGAGGAAAGACATTCTTGCCATAGAGGGAGTACAGAGAAGGTTCACCAGATTGATTCCTGGGATGGCAGGACTTTCATATGAAGAAAGACTGGATAGACTCGGCTTGTACTCGCTGGAATTTAGAAGATTGAGGGGGGATCTTATAGAAACTTACAAAATTCTTAAGGGGTTGGACAGGCTAGATGCAGGAAGATTGTTCCCGATGTTGGGGAAGTCCAGAACAAGGGGTCACAGTTTAAGGATAAGGGAAGTCTTTTAGGACTGAGATGAGAATGTTTTTTTTCACACAGAGAGTGGTGAATCTGTGGAATTCTCTGCCACAGAAGGTAGTTGAGGCCAGTTCATTGGCTATATTTAAGAGGGAGTTAGATGTGGCCCTTGTGGCTAAAGGGATCAGGGGGTATGGAGAGAAGGCAGGTACGGGATACTGAGTTGGATGATCAGCCATGATCATATTGAATGGCGGTGCGTACAGGCTCGAAGGGCCGAATGGCCTACTCCTGCACCTATTTTCTATGTTTCTATGTTTCTATGTATCCCTGATTTCGTGAAAGCATTTGAGTTTTAGCTTTGTTTTTAGTTTTGGGATCCAAAGTCAGCTTTTTTTCTATTCTCGATCATTGCCTTTTGACGATCGATCGGCTTAGGTAAAATTGTAAATCGCCCCAGGCGCGTGTAGGATGGCGTTCGTGTGCGGGGATCGCCGGTCGGCGCGGACCCGGTGGGCCGAAGAGCCCGATTCCGCGCCGTATCTCTAAACTAAACCTCCTGAGATGCTGCCTGACCCGCTGAGTTACTCCAGCATTTTGTGAAATAAACGAAAACTAAAGGTAGGCACAGAATGCTGGAGTCACTCAGCGGGTCAGGCAGCATCTCAGGAGAGAAGGAATGGGTGACGTTTCGGGTCGAGACCCTTCTTCAGACTGATCTAAACTAAACATTCATTGATGGCACAGATACGTTTGTAGAAGGCCATACATCTTTCAGATGTGCAGGTACAATTCATGCAGCAAAATATCCTGAGGCATTCAGTTTAGTTTAATTTAGAGATGCAGCGCAGAAACAGGCCTTTCAGCCCATCTAGACCGCGCCGACCAGCGATCCCCGCACACTAACACTATCCTACGCACACTGGGGACAATTTACATTTATGCCAAGCCTATTACCCTACAAACCTGAACGTCTTTGGAGTGTGGGAGGAAACCGAAGATCTCGGAGAAACCCCACGCAGGTCACGGGGAGAACGTACAAACCTTACAGACAAGCGCCCATAGTCGGGATCGAACCTGCGTCTCTGAAGCGAAGTAAGGCAGCAACTGTGCCATTTTATCGGGACGTATCACAGCTAGGTTTGGAACAGCTCAGTCCAAGACCGCAAGAAATTGCAGCAAATTGTGGACGCAGGCTAGACCATCGCACAAACCGACCTCCCTTCCATTGACTCCGTCTACACCTCACGCTGCCTCGGCAAGGCCAGCAGCAGAATCACGGACCAGTCTCACCCCCGGCCACTCCCTCTTCTCCCCTCTCCCATTGGGCAAGAGGTACAGAAGTGTGGAGACGCACACCTCCAGATTCAGGGAGAGTTTCTTCCCGGCTGTTATCAGGCAACTGAACCATCCTACCACAACCAGAGAGCAGTGCTGGACTACTATCTACCCCTTTGGTGACCCTCGGAGTTTACTTGATCGGACTTTGCTGGCTTTACCTTGCACTAAACGTTATTCCCCTGTAAATGTGCTGTAACACATTGTAAATACACTGTACGGCTCAATTGTAAACATGCGTTGTCTTTCCGCTGACTGGTTAGCACACAACAAAAGCTTTTCACTGCAACTCAGTACATGTGACAATAAAGTAATTCCCCTTCATTCTTCTAAACACCTCTAAACACCCGCGAGTACAGGCCCAGTGCGAGTACAGGCCCAGTGCGAGTACAGGCCCAGTGCGAGTACAGGCCCAGTGCGAGTACAGGCCCAGTGCCGTCAAACTAGGGTTGCCAACTGTCCCGTATTAGCCGGGATATCCTGTATTTTAGGCTAAATTGGTTTGTCCCGTACGGGGCCCCCCCTTATCCCGGACAGTGTAGGCCCGGACAGTGTAGGCCCGGACAGTGTAGGCCCGGACAGTGTAGTCCCGGACAGTGTAGGCCCGGACATTGTAGGCCCGGACAGTGTAGGCCCAGACAGTGTAGGCCCGGACAGTGTAGGCCCGGACAGTGTAGGCCCGGAGGCCCGGGCGCCGCCTATCGGAGGTTGCGTAGCAACCCGCCTCCCGGCCCGCGGGGACGGCCGCCATTGGTGGAGCGGGAGCACGTGGCCGCCGGCTGGGCGAGGTGAGGTGACGTGGGGCGCGCGGGGCGGTGACCTCACCTTGTCCCTTATTTGGGAGTGAGATAGTTGGCAACCCCTGCATCAAACGCTCATCACAGGTCAACCCGCTCATTCCTGGGATGGTTCTCGTAAACCTCCCTCTGGACCCTCTCCAGGGGCCAGCACGTCCTTCCTCAGATACGGGGCGCCGAACACTGCTCACAAAATACTCCGTGCCGCCTGACCAGCGCCTCGTAGACTCCTCAGCGTTGCAGCCGCTGTTTTTGTACACAAGCCCTGTCGGAATTAATGCCAGCGTTGAGTTTGATCATCTGCGGTTCCTTCCAGAAACCCGGTGATGTCTATTCCCCAGAGGCCCCTGCCTTGTCCCCATTTTCAGGGGTTAACAGGCTATTAAATCACTGTCGTGGGCTGCACTGAGACAGCAGATGGATGCAATTTCACTTTCATTTTAGTCTGCAGCCTGTTTGCTGTCTCCTGGGGAAAGAAGCTGGAGGGGCTGGAAGCTGAGAGATGAGAGCAGGAGGAGGCCTTTCGGCCCTTCGAGCCAGCGCCGCCATTCAATGTGATCATGGATGATCATTTAATGAACATTAAAGAGTTTTTTTTTAGAGATGCAGCGCGGAAACAGGCCTTTTCAATAGACAATAGATGTGATCATGGCTGATCATTCTCAATCAGTACCACGTTCCTGCCTTCTCCCCATACCCCCTGACTCTGCTATCCTTCAGAGCTCTATCTAGCTCTCTCTTGAATGTATTCAGAGAATTGGCCTCCACTGCCTTCTGAGGCAGAGAATTCCACAGATTCACAACTCTCTGACTGAAAACGTTTTTCCTCATCTCCGTTCTAAATGGCCTACCCCTTATTCTTAAACTGTGGCCCTTGTTCTGGACTCCCCCAACATTGGGAAAAATGTTTCCTGCCTCTAACGCGTCCAACCCCTTAATAATCTTATACGTTTCGATAAGATCCCCTCTCATCCTTCTAAATTCCAGTGTATACAAGCCTAGTCGCTCCAGTCTTTCAACATACGACAGTCCCGCCATTCCGGGAATTAACCTAGTAAACCTACGCTGCACGCCCTCAATAGCAAGAATATCCTTCCTCAAATTTGAAGACCAAAACTGCACACAGTACTCCAGGTGCGGTCTCACTAGGGCCCTGTACAACTGCAGAAGGGCCTCTTTGCTCCTATACTCAACTCATCTTGTTTTAAGGCCCTCAGGGTCTCGACCCGAAACGTCACCCATTTCTTCTCTCCAGAGATGCTGCCTATCCCGCTGAGTTACTCCAGCTTTTTGTGTCTACCTTCGATTTAAACCAGCGTCTGCAGTTTTTCTTCCTGCACAACCTACAAACCTTTGTACGTTCTCCCCGTGACCACGGGGATTTTCTCCGGGTGCTCTGGTTTCCTCCCACATTCCAGACTTACAGGTTTGTCGGTTAATTGGCTTTGGTAAAGATTGTAAATTGTCCCTAGTTAGCGTGGGATCGTGCTAGTGTGCGGGGATTGCCGGTCGGCACGGACTCAGTGGGCCGAAGGGCCAGTTTCCGCGCCGTATCGTCAAACTCTTTAAACTAAACCGATGACCGGCCTACACACAGTTTTGCCAGTCCCTTCATTGTTCCCGATTTCCAGCATCTTGAGAAGAATCGTTGCCCTCCATTGTGAGATTCTGGTTCGTTGAGAGAATCCATATGAAAGGTCACCAGGGAAAGGTGTGACTGTTCCGTGTATGGGCCTGGTTAGCGTTGTCGTTAGGGTTGCGAACTGTCCCGTATTAGCCGGGACATCCCGTATTTTGGGCTAAATTAGTTTGTCCTGCATGGGACCGTCCTTGTCGCCTATTAGGCCTGGACATACACTGTAGGCCCGGACACTGTAGGTCCGGGGGCTGCTGTAGGCCCGGACACTGTAGGCCCAGACACTGTAGGCCCGGACACTGTAGGCCCGGACACTGTAGACCCAGACACTGTAGGCCCGGACACTGTAGACCCAGATACTGAAGGCCTGGACACTGTAGATCCAGACACTGTAGGCCCGGGCGCCGCTGTAGGCCTGGACACTGTAGGCCCGGACACTGTAGACCCAGACACTGTAGGCCCGGGGGCCGCTGTAGGCCATGACAGTGTAGACCCAGACACTGTAGACCCAGACACTGTAGGCCCGGAGGCCGCTGTAGGCCCGGACACTGTCGGCCCAGACAGTGTAGGCCCAGAGGCCCTGGCGCCACCTAACAGAGGTTGCATAGCAACCCGCCTCGCGGCCCGGGCGGCCGCCATTGGTGGAGCGGTAGCACGTGGCCGCCGGCTGGGTGAGGTCACGTGGGGCGTCACCTTGTCCCGCATTTGGGAGCGAGGAAGTTGGCAACCCTCGTAGCCGTACAAAGGGGCCTGGTCTCCCTCTGGGTTGCAGCTCAGTGCATCTGGTCGTAAATTGCAGTAAGTTATTTTAACCTCTCCATCGTATGCCTGGTGATTGCTCCAGCACATTAATCTTCTTTCCAGCTCGCTGTCCACCAGCCCCGTGAAGCTCTCTGAGTGCTGTTTTGATTTACACCGGCCTTAAAATACAAACTGCTGTTAACAGCAACTATTTTAAAACCTCCTCTGATTCTAAACCATACCTTGACACCAATCCCTGACCTTGGGACAGATCCCGGCATGTCAACCAGTGTTTTTAGAGAGACACAGCGTGGAAACAGGCCCTTCGACCCACCGGGTCCGCACCGACCAGCGATCCCCGCACACTAACACTATCCTACACGCACGCACTAGGGACAATCTTTACATTTACACCGAGCCAATTTACCTACAAACCTGTGCGTCTTTGGAGTGTGGGAGGAAGCCGAAGATCTCGGAGAAATCCCACGCAGGTCACGGGGAGAACGTACAAACTCCGTACAGGGCGGCACGGTAGCGCAGCGGTAGAGTTGCCGCTTTACAGCGAATGCAGCGCCTGAGACTCAGGTTCGATCCTGACTACGGGTGCTGTACTGTAAGGAGTTTGTACGTTCTCCCCGTGACCTGCGTGGGTTTTCTCCGAGATCTTCGGTTTCCTCCCACACTCCAAAGACGTACAGGTATGTAGGTTAATTGACTGGGTAAATGTAAAAATTGTCCCTAGTGTGAATAGGATAGTGTTAATGTGCGGGGATCACTGGGCGGTGCGGACTTGGTGGGCCGAAAAGGCCTGTTTCCGTGCTATATCTAAAATATGAAAAAAAAAAAATTAAAAAAAATAGGCGGCACCAGGAGTCGGGATGGAACCCGGGTCTCCGGCGCTGCATTCGCTGTAAGGCAGCAACTCTACCGCTGCGCCACCCTTTCCTGACCCTTGCCCAAGGACGTATTTTAAACAGCACAATGTTCGTCTGAAGAAGGATCTCAGCCTGAAACCCATCCCTTCTCTCCAGAGATGCTGCCTGTCCCGCTGAGTTACTCCAGCTTTTTGTCCCTATCTTGGGTTTGTAGGTTAATTGGCTTCGGCAAAAATTGTAAATTGTCCCCAGTGTGTGTGTGTGTGTGTGTGTGTGTGTGTGTGTGTGTGTGTGTGTGTGTGTGTAGGATAGTGTTGGGGATCGCTGGTCGGCGCGGACTCGGTGGGCTGAAGGGCCTGTTTCCGCGCTGTTTCTCTGAACTAAACTCAACTAAACTGAACTGGGAAACAGAAGAATTTCAGTCCAAACTATTTTGCCCTCCTTTCTCATAGATGCGGGGAGCGGTCAAATATCTTGATCAGTGCGGGTGTCGGGGGTTAGGGGGAGAAGGCAGGAGAATGGGGTCGGGAGGGAGAGAGAGATCAGCCACGATCGAATGGCGGAGTGGACTCGATGGGCCGAATGGCCTAATTCTGCTCCTATAACGTGTGAAAACTCTCCGGTGAGGACTGCACTATGTGACCAGACCCCAGCAACTTGAAGCCACTAAACCACATGAATCCAAGAGCTTCGTGCCGGTAATTAGCTCCCTGCTGAGACTAAGTGTACATCGCCAATGATACAAGTCAAGTCAAGTCAAGTTTATTTGTCACGTCCACATACACGATGTGCAGTGAAACGAAAGTGGCAATGCCTGCGGATTGCGCACAAAAAAGAATGACAGTTACAGCATATAAATAAATGCGGGGGCGTGGCTGTGTTCTGCCGCTGCCGCTCACCGGCAGTCTCGCTGTCTTTTTTTTGTTTTGTCTATTGTCATCGTTTAAATGTACGTTTTGATTTATTTTTAACTCTGTATATGTGGGGGGTGGTGGGGGGGGGGTGGGGGGAAACCTTTTTTTCCAATCTCCTCCTCAACGGAGATGCGACCTTTACCGTGTTGTGTCTCCGTTCGTGCTACGGCCTAACACCGTGGAGTCGGCGGCCACCAGCTGGGATCGACCTTGAAGACTCCGGTCGCAGGGCCTGGACTTACCATCTCGGAGGCTTCGGCCGTGGGCCCTGCAGACCGCAACATCGGGAGCTCGCAGGTCCCTGGCTGGCGACCGGCTTTCGGGAGCTCCAGCCGTAGCAGCTTCGACCGCCCCGGAGCGCGAGGTTTGATCGACCTCCATCGCCCTGCGTGGCCTGGCCGCGGCACTTTCCATCGCCCGGTGGGGTCTCAGGACCTTCATCGGCCTGCTCGGCTCGGCCCTGGGACCTACCGTTGCCCGGTGGGGGCTTCAAAAGTCGCGAGCCTCGATCGCCTCGTGGCGCCACGGGAGAAGAATGAGGAGGAGATAAGACTTTTCTTTGCCTTCCATCACAGTGAGGGTGTGCCTGGAGCAATCACTGTGATGGCTGTTTGTGTTAAAATTGTAATTGTGTGTCTTGTGTGTCTACTGCCGGACCCTGACGTGAGAGGACGCTGGCGCTATTTGTTCGCCACTTCTCCGTCAGGACAGTTCGTCTGTTTGTTTTTATGTCATGACTGTTTTTGTAAAGCGTCTTTGAGCTCTTGGAAAAGCGCTATATAAAATAAATGTTTATTATTATTATTATATTATTATAAAGTTAATATAGAGAAGACAAAAATTAGTCCCTGGAGTTATAAAAGTTGACAGTCCTGATGGCCTGTGGGAAGAAACTCCGTCTCGTCCTCTCCGTTTCCGCAGCGTGACAGCGGAGGCGTTTGCCTGACCGTAGCAGCTGGAACAGCCCGTTGCTGGGGTGGTAGGGGTCCCCCATAATGTTGCTGCCTCTGGATCTGCACCTCCTGATGTATAGGTCCTGCAGGGGGGGCGAGTGTAGTTCCCATGGTGCATTCTGCCGAACGCACTACTCTCTGCAGGGCCTTCCTGTCCTGGGCAGAGCTGTTCCCAAACCAGATTGAGATGTTGCCGGACAAGATGCTCTCTACAGCCCCAGAGTAGAAGCACTGAAGGATCCTCAGAGACACTCTGAATTTCCTCAGCTGTCTGAGGTGGTAAAGGCACTGCCTTGCCTTACCCACCAGTGCGGCAATGTGCGTTGTCCATGTCAGATCCTCTGTGATGTGGACTCCCAGGTATTTAAAGCTGCTCACCCTATCCACAGTAGACCCATTTATCTCCAGTGGCGTGTACGTCCTTGGATGTTGAGCACCTTCTAAAGTGCCACCTCTGCTGTCTGGATTTGATTAATCCTGTCGCTAGGAAGACTTAGACGGTCCGGTGTTGAGGACCTTGCATCTGAAACCTGCCCAGCACTCTCGACCCAAAACATCGCCCGCTCCTTCTCTCCAGAGACGCTGCCTGTCCCGCTGAGTTACCGCTGCTCCTGGTGTCTATCTCACGCGTCCATCTCCAAAGTTCCACCTCGATGCCAAAGCTCTGCTCTAGCGAAAGTGTGCGGCACGGTGGCGCAGCGGTAGAGTTGCTGCCTTACAGCGAATGCAACGCCAGGGACCCGGGTTCCATCCCGACCACGGGTACGGAGTTTGTACGTTCTCACAGTGACCTGCGTGGGTTTTCTCCGAGATCTTCGGTTTCCTCCCACACTCCAAAGACGTGCAGGTTTGTAGGTTAATTGGCCGGGCAAATGTACAAAAAATTGTCCCTAGTGGGTGTACGATAGTGTTAATGTGCGGGGATCGCTGGGGGGCACGGACCCGGTGGGCCGAAGGGCCTGTTTCTGCGCTGTATCTCTAAAAAAATCTAAATGGGGTTAGGAGGGAGAGATAGATCAGCCATGGTTGAATGGCGGAGTAGACTTGATGGGCCGAATGGTCTAATTCTGCTCGTATTCCTTACGAACTGGATGAAAGATATGCAATTGTTCTCTGTTTGTTGGGTGAGAACGAGAAGCTGGTGCGACTTGGGTGGGGGAGGGATGGAGAGAGTGGAAATGCCGGGGCTACCTGAAGTTAGAGAAGTCAATGTTCATACCGCTGGGCTGTAAGCTGCCCAAGCGAAATATGAGGTGCTGTTCCTCCAATTTGCGCTGGGCCTCACTCTGACAATGGAGGAGGCCCAGGACAGGAAGGTCAGTGTGGGAGTGGGAGGGGGAGTTGAAGTGCTGAGCCACCGGGAGATCAGGTAGGCCCATGGGGACTGAGCGAAGGTGTTCAGCGAAACAATCGTCCAGTCTACATTTGGTCTCGCCGATGTATAAGAGTCCACATCTCGAACAACGACATTTAACACCAATATAAAGGTTATACGAATCACTTTATTAACTCAAGCTGAACTATAAGCTACAATAACATCAAAATCAAGTAACAATCAAAGCGGAACAAATGCATTCACACCAAACAGATTCACTTTTAAATGAGACCTCGGTATTAATCGAAAACTGCAGATGCTGAAAATCTGATGTAGAAACAGAAAATACTGGAGACATTCAAGGAGAAAGACGGATGATTAATATTGAAGAAGGGTCTCGACCCGAAACGTCACCCATTCCTTCTCTCCTCCAGCTTTTTGTCCCCTATCTTCAGATTGGTACTTCAGATCAATGATCTTTCAACTGAATCCCGAAACGTTTCCCCGCTTCTCTCTCCACGGCCGCTGCCTGGTCCGCTGAGTATTTCCAGCGTTCTGTGTTTATTTTTAGGATTAATAACCACGGGGGTAAGAAGAGACGATGAAATGAGTGAGGTTGGAGGTATTGTTCCCAACTGATCAACGAATCGGTGTCACGAAGGCTACATCTAGAAAACGAGCTATCTCCCTGTGCATTATAAGTGCTAGTTTAGCATAGTTTAGAGATAGGGCGCAGAAACAGGCCCTTCGGCCCATGGAGTCCGTGCCGACCAGCGATTCCATCCTACCCACGAGGGACAATTAGCTATTTTTACCGAAGCCAATTAACCTACAAACCTGCACGTCTTTGGAATGTGGGAGGAAACGGGAGCACCCAGAGAAAACCCACCTGGTCACAGGGAGAACGTACAAACTCCGTACGGACAAGAACCCGCGGTCGGGATCGAACCCGGGCCTCTGGCGCTGCGCCACCGTGCCGCCCCCAATGGGTTACCTCATTGAAACGCTCATTTAGTGTAAGATTAGTGTAAGGCTTGCACTAGAGTGGGTGCGGAGAGGATGTTTCCACTAGCGGGAGAGTCTAGGACCAGAGGGCACAGCCTCAGGATTAAAGGACGTCCCTTTCAGAAGGAGGAGAAATTTCTTTAGTCAGGGGGTGGTGAATCTGTGGGATTCTTTGCCACAGAAGGCTGTGGAGGCCACAAGTCAGTGGATATTTTTAAGACAGAGATAAATAGATTCTTGATTGGTGCGGGTGTCAGGGGTTATGGGGAGAAGGCAGGAGAATGGGGTTGGGAGGGAGAGATAGATCGGCCATGATTGAATGGCGGCGTAGACCTGATGGGCCGAATGGCCTAATTCTGCTCCTATTCCTTCTGACCTTATACCTATTAACGACCAGCTGGCATCGATGGTGGCTGTTTTCTACAAATGATGGTGCAGAGAGGGGAATCAATGCACAAACTGTCGATGTTGTTTATATTCCTTTACCACAGAGGAGTGCATTCGGCCCGATGAGTCAGTGCTGTCCCACTAATCCCACTCCCCTCCCACTTATTTTTGAGCTGACGTGAAAGATACAGCAATGGAAACGGGCCCTTCGGCCCATCGAGTCCACGCCGACCATCGATCAGCCTTTCACACGTCACCCCTCGTCCCCACCCACTCTCCGCACAGTCCCGACCCACCAGGGGCGATTTACACTCCAAAGACGCACAGGTTTGGAGGCTAATTGGCTTTGGTAAAATTTGCAAATTGTCCCCAGTGCGTGTGGGCTGGGGCTTGTGCGCGGGGATCGCTGGTCGGCGCGGACTCGGTGGGCCGACGAATCGAACAAACCCGCACGTCTTTGGGGTGTGGGGGGGGGAACCCAGGCGGGTCACGGGGAGAACGTGCAAACTCCGCGCACGTACAGACAGCGCCCGAGGTCAGGATCGAACCGGCAGTGTACGGTGACCAATGATCCCATCGGCATGCCTTTTTGGATGCGTGTGGAAATGCAGTCACGGGGAGAACGTACAAACTCCACACAATCAACCCCAGGAATAGCGAAATAGTGAGCGGCCTGGATAGGGTGGGTGTGGAGAGGATGTTTCCACTAGTGGGAGAGTCTCGGACCAGAGGGCACAGCCTCAGAATTAAAGGACGTTCCTTTAGGAAGGAGACGAGGAGGAATTTTTTTCAGTCAGAGGGATGGTGAATCTGTGGATTTCATTGCCGCAGAAGGCTGTGGAGGCCAAGTCAGTGGATATTTGTAAGGCGGAGATAGATAGATTCTTGATTAGAGCGGGTGTCAGGGGTTATGGGGGGGAAGGCAGGAGAATGGGGTTGGGAGGGAGAGAGAGATCGGCCATGATGGAATGGCGGTGTGGACTTGATGGGCCGAATGGCCTAATTCTGCTCCTGTCGCTAATGAACCTGAACCAGGAGGCAGGATGGAAGCCAGGCCTGTGAAGCCGTGAGGCAGCAGCATACCTGCCTGCATGCGTGGTGACAGAGCACAGAATGGTCGGGAATTCACAATTGGCCAAAGAGCCACCCGGCAAACAACGTCGCGGAACACGGCGTTGCGGTTTTTGAAGAACGCAACTGGCGGCAGGAATGATGTTAAGTTTAATCTTAGCCAAGATGGCACAGGTGGTAGAGTTGCTGCCTTACAGCGGCCGAGTCACTGCCTGACAGCGCGCGCAGCGCCGGAGTCCCGGGTTCGATCCCGACGGCGGGCGCCTGTCTGTGCGGAGTTTGCACGTTCTCCCCGTGACCTGCGTGGGTTTTCTCCGAGATCCTTTGGTCTCTTCCCACACTCCAAAGACGTGCAGGGTTAACGGGCTTGGCATAAGTGTAAATTGTCCCCAAAGCGTGCAGGACATTGGGAATGTGCGGGGATCGATGGTCGGCGCGGACTCGGTGGGCCGAAGGGCCCGTTTCCGCGCTGTATAAACGAAACGAAACTAAACTAATCATAAATGGACGGATTCAGACTATGGAAAGACAGCAGGGAGTAACGCAGAGAATTAAAAAACCTTGTAATCACCACTTTAGACGTTTCTGCTGTCAGTGTATTGATTTCCGAAGCGAGAGCACTTCATAACACAGGATTTATCTCTGGTATCATTCTCTTGCGGCATAAATCACAGCCAGCTTGTAAATCAGGAATCGGCAGAGAGGAATTAAAATGGATGCCGGGAGGGCTATGGGTGGCGCTGCGTCCTCCACTCCAGTTTTCTCCTCTCCGCAAGGGCTTCATCCTTCACTGGCTCTGCTCTTGAGGCTGGCTCGGATCCCTGGCACCTGATCCGTCAAAGAGACAAGCTAAATGTTAGTGAATCGGAAGGAAACGCAGATGCTGCTTTAAACCGAAGACGGACACAAAACGCTGGGGTAACTCAGCGGGACAGGCCGCATCTCTGGAGAGAAGGAATGGGCGATGTTTCGGGTCCAGACCCTTCTTCAGACTGGTTAGGGGATAAAGGGAAACGGGAGGTATAGACGGCGATAATATAAACAATAGACAATAGGTGCAGGAGGAGGCCATTCGGCCCTTCGAGCCAGCACCGCCATTCAATGTGATCATGGCTGATCATTCTCAATCAGTACCCCGTTCCTGCTTTCTCCCCTGACTCCGCTATCCTTAAGAGCTCTATCTAGCTCTCTCTTGAATGCATTCAGAGAATTGGCCTCCACTGCCTTCTGAGGCAGAGAATTCCACAGATTCACAACTCTCTGACTGAAAAGGATTTTCCTCATCTCAGTTCTAAATGGCCTACCCCTTATTCTTAAACTGTGTGTGGCCCCTGGTTCTGGACTCCCCCAACATTGGGAACATGTTTCCTGCCTCTAACGTGTCAAACCACTTAATAATCTTATACGTTTCGATAAGATCTCCTCTCATCCTTCTAAATTCCAGTGTATACAAGACGTACAGGTATGTAGGTTAATTGGCTTGGTGTAATATAAAATTGTCCATAGTGTGTGTAGGATAGTGTTAATGTGCGGGGATCGCAGTGTATACAAGCCTAGTCGCTCCAGTCTTTCAACATATGATAGTCCTGCCATTCCGGGAATTAACCTAGTAAACCTACGCTGCACGCCCGAAACGTCACCCATTCCTTCTCTCCTGAGATGCTGCCTGACCTGCTGAGTTACTCCAGCATTTTGTGAATAAATACCTTCGATTTGTACCAGTTATTTTCTTACACTCTTGTGGAAGGTGCACCATTTTTCACACTCTGGTTGCTGGTGACAGAGTCGAGCATGTCCATACCTGGCTGGATGCAAGGCAAGGTAGGAGAGTCCAGAACCAGAGGTCACAGCCTCAGATTTAAAAGGGTGCTCTGTGAGGAAGGAGGTTTAGAGGAACATCTTTAGTCAGAGGGTGGTTAATCTGTGGAACTCATTGCCACAGAGGGCTGTGGAGGCCAAGTCAGTGGATATTCTTAAGGCAGGGATAGACAAATTCTTGATTAGAACGGGTGTCGAGGGTTATGGGGAAAAGGCGGGAAAATGGGATTAGGAGGCATAGATCAGCCATGATTGAATGGCGGGGTGGACTCGATGGGCCGAATGGCCTAATTCTACTCCTATAACTTGTGAACATTGGCTCGATTGCAATCGTGTGTTGTCTTTCTGCTGACTGGTATAGCACGCAACAAAAGCTTTTCACTGTACCTCGGTACACGTGACAATGAACAAAACTAACTAATCGAACCGAGGCCGTGTTGAGAGTATAAGAAGATAACTGCAGATGCTGGTACAAATCGAAGGTATTTATTCACAAAATGCTGGAGTAACTCAGCAGGTCAGGCAGCATCTCGGGAGAGAAGGAATGGGCGACGTTTCGGGTCGAGACCCTTCTTCAGAGTATGGTGCTCAGTTCAGGGCACCGTGTTACAGGAAGGATGTTGTCAAGCTGGAAAGGGTAAAGAGAGGATTTACGAGGAGGATGTTGCCAGGACTCGAGGGTGTGAGCTACAGGGAGAGGTTGAGCAGGCTGGGACTCTGTTCCTTGGAGCGCAGGAGGATGAGGGGTGATCTTATAGAGGCGTATAAATAATGAGAGGAATAGATTGGGAAGGCGCACAGAGTCTCTTGGCCAGAGTAGGCTAGTCGAGAACCGGAGGACATAGATTTAAGGTGAAGGAGAAAAGATTTAATAGGAATCTGAGGGGCGCCGTTTTCACACCAAGGATGGTGGGTGTATGGGACAAGCTGCCAGAGGAGGTAGTTGAGGCTGGGACTATCCCAACGTTTAAGAAACAGTTAGATGGATACATGTAGGGTTGCCAACTGTCCCGTATTAGCCAGGACATCCCGAATATTGGGCTAAATTGGTTTGTCCCGTACGGGACCGCCCTTGTCCCATATTAGGCCCGGGGGGGCGCTGTAGGCCTGGATACTGTAGGTTCGGACACTGTAGGCCCGCAGGCCGCTGTAGGCCCGGACGGTGTAGGCTAACAGAGTGTGTTCGGGGAGCGGGGCCGAGTGTGTTCGCTGAACGGAGGTTGCGTAGCAACCCGCCTCCCGGCCCGGGCAGCCACCTTTGGTGGAGCGGGAAAACGTGGCCGCTGGCTGGGTGAGGTCACGTGGGGCACGCGGGCGGTGACGTCACCTTTTGTCCCTTATTTGGGAGTTAGAAAGTTGGCAACCCTAGGTTTGGAGGGATATGGACGAAACGCAGGCAAGTGGGACTAGTGTAGCTGGGACATGTTGGCTGGTGTGGGCAAGCTGGGCCGAAGGGCCTGTTTCCAAGCTGTATCACTCTGTGACTCTGTGAAGCAGCCATTTTGGATGAATTTGGGCTGAGTGAAATGCTGATAGTGTCGTGGGGTGAGGGAGCCTCCTACAATGAGCAATCAGACCGCTGGCGCTTTTTTGTTGTTATGTAATTAGTAGATTTGAAAGATCATGCGTCTGAGCGCAAATCAATTTCAGCCTGAATTAAATTTACTTAAATATCATTCGCGGCTGATGGGAATTGATTGTCCATTAAGCAGGCTGTAAAACATGAATGATATTCTTATGCGCTTTGCAATCGACTTGAGAGGAAAAGACACAATGCTACCGTTCGGTGTGGAGTAGGGTTGCCAACTTTCTCGCTCCCAAATACGGGACAAAAGGTGACGTCACCGCCCCACGTGACCTCACCCAGCCATGCTCCCGCTCCACCAATGGCCTACACTGTTCGGACCTACAATGTCCGGGCCTACAGCGTCCAGGCCTACAGTGTCTGGGCCTACAGTGTCCGGGCCTACCGTTGCACCATCGAGAGTGTGCTGACGTACTGTATTTCTATATGGTACACCAGCAGCTCAGAGGCAGACAAAAAAGCCCTTCAGAGGGTCATCAACTCTGCAAAGAAAATCATTGGTTGTCCACTGCCCTCTCTAGAGGAACTTTACTCCCTCCGCTGCCTCAGCAGAGCAGCCAACATCCTGAGGGATCCTTCCCACCCTGGTCATCAGCTGCTCCAACTGCTGCCCTCTGGTAGACGGTTCAGGTCCATTACATCACGGACTAATAGACTCAAGAACAGTTTCTACCCCAGCGTCATACGTGAGCTGAACACTGCCAGACACTCACATCAAACTGAATGGAAGGAACGGAACTGATCGGAACACTGTCAGTTACTTGTCAGAAAACATAAGCCTCAATTTAATACAAGTTTACATTCTACTGCACTTATATTGCTTAACATTTGCTAAACTTATTACATGTTACAACCGACCGCACCTTATATTTAATTACATTATTTCTTTTATTTAAAAAAAAAAAACGGCACTTGCAATATGTTAGCTCTCATTGCTGTGCAATAACTTGCTGTCTTGATTGCACTGTACACTGCCTCGACCATATTGTAATTGTTTTGTCTATATTGTATTAGAGGTCAGTTTGTTTAATTCAGTAGATTAGGTTTAGCTTGTTATGGATAAAGGTTTATCCAGCGTCCAGGCCTACAGTGTCCGGGCCTACACTGTCCGGGCCAACACTGTCCGGGCCTACAACGTCCGGGTCTACACTGTCCGGGCCTACACTTTCCAGACATACACTGTCCGGGCCTACAGCGTCCAGGCCTACAGCGTCCGGGCCTACAGCGTCCGGGCCTACAGCCCCCCCCCCCCCCCCAGGCCTACAGTTTCTGGGCCTACAGCGTCCGGGCCTACAGCGCCCCCCAGGCCTAATACAGGACAAGGGACAAGATCCACTGTAGACTTTAGACTTTAGAGAAATGGAAACAGGCCCTTCGGCCCACCGAGTCCGAGCCGACCAGCGATCCCCGCACACGAGCACTACCCCACGCGCGCCAGGTACAATTTAGCATTTATACCAAGCCCAATAGCATCTGAAGAAAGGGTCTCGAGCCAAAAAACGTCACCCATTCCTTCTCTCCAGAGATGCTGCCTGTCCCGCTGAGTTACTCCGGCATCTTCGGCCAAATAAACCTGTACGTCTTTGGAGTGTGGGGAGGGAACCGGGGCTCCCGGAGAAAACCCACGCAGGTCACGGGGAGAACGTACAAACTCCGTACAGACAAGCACCCGAAGTCAGGATGGAACCCGGGCTCTCTGGCGCTATGAGGCAGCAACTCTACCGCTGCGCCACCGTGCCGCCAGACAAAAGGATAAAATGATCTCGTGTTTTGAACACAGTGAGCATACTCCGACAGAGTCATTCCAGGTGAGACAGAGGTTCACCTGCACCTCCTCCAACCTCTTCTATTGCATCCGCTGCTCTAGATGTCAACTTATTTACATCGGCGAAACCAAGCGCAGGTTCCACGATCGCTTCGCTCAACACCTGCGCTCGGTCCGCGTTGGCCAAACTGATCTCCCGGTGGCCGAGCACTTCAACTCCCCCTCCCACTTCCAGTCCAACCTTTCTGTCATGGGCCTCCTCCAGTGCCATAGTGAGGCCCACCGGAAATTGGAGGAACAGCACCTCATATTTCGCCTGGGCAGTTTGCAGCCCAGCGGTATGAACATTGACTTCTCCAACTTTAGATAGTTCCTCTGTCCCTCTCTTCCCCTCCTCCTTCCCAGATCTCCCTCTATCTTCCTGTCTCCACCTATATCCTTCCTTTGTCCCGCCCCCCCTGACATCATTCTGAAGAAGGGTCTCGACCCGAAACGTCACCCATTCCTTCTCTCCTGAGATGCTGCCTGACCTGCTGAGTTACTCCAGCATTTTGTGAATAAATACCTTCGATTTGTACCAGCATCTGCAGTTATTTTCTTATACTCCGACAGAGAATCTTCAACCTTTTCGAATGGTCAGAGATGCTGCCTGACCCGCTGAGTTACTCAAGCCTTTCGAGTCTTAGAGTAATTGTGGACACAGCCCAGACCATCACACAAACCGACCTCCCTTCCATTGACTCCATCTACACGCTGCCTCGGCAAGGCCAGCAGCATAATCAAGGACCAGTCACTCCCTCTCCTCCCCTCTCCCATCGGGCAAGAGGTACAGAAGTGTGAAAACGCACAGCTCCAGATTCAGGGACAGTTTATTCCCGGCTGTTATCCTCGATTGTAACCGTGTGTCGTCTTTCCGCTCACTGGGTAGCACGCAAACGAAAAGCTTTTCACTGAACGCGTGGCAATAAACTGAACGAAAATGACAAGGGGAGCATAAATAACGAGCGAGATATCGTTTGAAATAATGGGGTTAATACAGTAGATCCCTGTGAAATGTTGGTTATTTTTATTAGTTAAAGAGCAGTTCACAGCGGGGGGATATTAGCAATAAAAATCTGCTATTGCTTTCCTTCTGGGTATGTAATATTTAACAAAGACATATTGCCTGGGATAATCTAGGTGTCAATTATTCAGTACCTTGCCAATGTAACAGGTAAGACAAGCACTGCTTTCTGTGGTAAAATCCATCCTTTAAGAGGCTGGTTTGTACGATTTACAAAGTCATAGAGAGCCATCAGTTCATGAATGATAGGAGCAGAATTAGGCCACTCGGCCCATCGAGTCTACTCCGCCATTCAATCATGGCTGATCTATCTCTTTCTCCTAACTAGGGGTTGCCAACTATCACACTCCCGAATACGGGACAAGGCGACGTCACCGCCCCGCGTCCCCACGCTACCTCACCCAGCCAGCGGCCACGTGCTCCCGCTCCACCAATGGCGGCCGCCCGAGCCGAGAGGCGGGTTGTTACGTAACCTCCGTTAGGCAGCCCCCGGGCCTCCGGACCTAGACTGTCTGGAGCTAAAATGTCGGACACCTACAGCGTCGGGGCCTGCAGTGTCCGGGCCTACAGTGTCCGGGCCTGCAGTGTCCGGGCCTACAGTGTCCGGGCCGACAGTGTCTGGGCCTACAGTGTCCGGGCCTACAGTGTCCGGGCCTACAGTGTCCGGGCCTGCAGTGTCCGGTCCTGCAGTGTCCGGGCCTACAGTGTCCAGGCCTACAGTGTCCGGGCCGACAGTGTCCGGGCCTACAGTGTCCGGGCCTACAGCGTCCGGGCCTACAGCGCCCCCCGGGCCTAATACGGGGCAAGGGCGGTCCTGTACGGAACAAACCAATTTAGCCCAAAATACGGGATGTCCCGGCTAATATGGGACAGTTGGCAACCCTACTCCTAACCCCATTCTCCTGCCATCTGCCCGACCCGCCGAGTTACCCAGCACTTTGTGTCCTGAACAGGAGAATTCTAGTGCAAAGGGGGCAACTATTGAGGGCGTGCAGCGTAGGTTTACTAGGTTAATTCCCGGAATGGCGGGACTATCATATGTTGAAAGACTGGAACGACTAGGCTTGTATACACTGGAATTTAGAAGGATGAGAGGAGATCTTATCGAAACGTATAAGATTATTAAGGGGTTGGACACGTTAGAGGCAGGAAACATGTTCCCAATGTTGGGGGAGTCCAGAACAAGGGGCCACAGTTTAAGAAAAAGGGGTAGGCCATTTAGAACTGAGATGAGGAAAAACTTTTTCAGTCAGAGAGTTGTGAATCTGTGGAATTCTCTGCCTCAGAAGGCAGTGGAGGCCAATTCTCTGAATGCATTCAAGAGAGAGCTAGATAGAGCTCTTAAGGATAGCAGAGTCAGGGGGTATGGGGAGAAGGCAGGAACGGGGTACTGATTGAGAATGATCAGCCATGATCACATTGGCCTCCTCCTGCACCTATTGTCTATTGTCTATTGTCTAATAACAGTAAACATGCAGGTACAGCAGGCAGTGAAGAAAGCTAATGGCATGTTGGCCTTCATTGCGAGAGGATTTGAGTTTAGGAGCAAGGAGGTCCTACTGCAGTTGTACAGGGCCCTGGTGAGACCGCACCTGGAGTAATGTGTGCAGTTTTGCTCTCCTAATTTGAGGAAGGACATTATTGCTATTGAGGCAGTGCAGCGTAGGTTCACCAGGTTAATTCCTGGGATGGCGGGACTGACATATGATGAAAGAATGGATCGACTGGGCTTGTATTCACTGGAATGTAGAAGAATGAGAGGGGATCTTATAGAAACATGTAACATTCGTAAGGGACTGGACAGGCTCGATGCAGGAAAAATGTTCCTGATGTTGGGGGAGTCCAGAACCAGGGGTCACAGTTTAAGAATAAGGGGTCGGCAATTTAGGACTGAGATGAGGAAAAACTTTTTCACCCAGAGAGTTGCGAATCTGTGGAATTCTCTGCCACAGAAGGCAGTGGAGGCCAATTCACTGGATGTTTTCAAGAGAGAATTATATATACCTCTTCGGGCTAATGGGATCAAGGGATATGGGGGAGAAAGCCGGAACGGGGTACTGATTCTGGATGATCAGCCGTGATTAGATTTAAATTTAGATTTAGAGATACAGCGTGGAAACCGGCCCACCGAGTCCGCGCCGCCCAGCGATCCCCGCACACTAACACTATCCTACACCCACTAGGGACAATTGACATTTACCCAGTCAATTAACCTACATACCTGTACGTCTTTGGAGTGTGGGAGGAAACCGAAGATCTCAGAGAAAACCCACGCAGGTCACGGGGAGAACGTACAAACTCCGTACAGACGGCGCCCGTAGTCAGGATCGAACCCGAGTCTCCGGCGCTGCATTCGCTGTAAGGCAGCAACTCTACCGCGCCTTGAATGGCGGTGCTGGCTCGAAGGGCCGATTGGCCTACTCCTGCACCTGTTGTTGCCTACGTTTCTACGCTGCTATGTGACAGGAATCTCCACTCTCCGAAGAAGCAAAGAATCCAAAGCAATCCTTTTGCCCACTCATCTGACGCGCAAATCGATTCAAGAAGAACGGTCGGGGGGGGGACAAAAAGCGAAAACAGATGCGGAGGAATAAAGCCATCACAAAGCGGCAAGTCTCTGATGAACGGCGAGTCCCACCGCGCCATTTAAACATCTGTTTTACCTGAGCAACTTGGCAGACAGGACGAGTGATTGCAAATTAAACTTCCCACAGATGCCGCTTAATGCGGTATGTTCAGTTCACTCAGTCTGCTGATGTTTAAATTAAAATATATCTCCTTCGCAATGCCCTAAAAACGAGCTGTTGGTTGAGACATGTCCCCATTCCCGGCCTTGGCCCTTCCACATTAGCTAACTTCCGGCGGCCATTTTCTTTTCCAAGGCGCTCATAAGGATTTACGAAGGGGAAATCATGCTTGACAAATCTACTGGAATTTTTTGAGGATGTAACTAGGAAAATTGACAGGGGAGAGTCAGTGGATGTGGTGTACCTCGACTTTCAGAAAGCCTTCGACAAGGTCCCACATAGGAGATTAGTGGGCAAAATTAGAGCACATGGTATTGGGGATAGGGTACTGACATGGATAGAAAATTGGTTGACAGACAGAAAGCAAAGAGTGGGAGTAAATGGGTCCCTCTCGGAATGGCAGGCAGTGACCAGTGGGGTACCGCAAGGTTCGGTGCTGGAACCCCAGCTATTTACGATATACATTATTGACTTAGATGAAGGGATTAAAAGTACCATTAGCAAATTTGCAGATGAGACTAAGCTGGGGGGTAGTGTGAATTGTGAGGAAGATGCAATAAGGCTGCAGGGTGACTTGGACAGGTTGTGTGAGTGGGCGGATACATGGCAGATGCAGTTTAATGTAGATAAGTGTGAGGTTATTCACTTTGGAAGTAAGAATAGAAAGGCAGATTATTATCTGAATGGTGTCAAGTTAGGAAGAGGGGATGTTCAACGAGATCTGGGTGTCCTAGTGCATCAGTCACTGAAAGGAAGCATGCAGGTACAGCAGGCAGTGAAGAAAGCCAATGGAATGTTGGCCTTCATAACAAGAGGAGTTGAGTATAGGAGCAAAGAGGTCCTTCTACAGTTGTACCGGGCCCTGGTGAGACCGCACCTGGAGTACTGTGTGCAGTTTTGGTCTCCAAATTTGAGGAAGGATATTCTTGTTATTGAGGGCGTGCAGCGTAGGTTCACTAGGTTAATTCCCGGAATGGCGGGACTGTCGTATGTTGAAAGGCTGGAGCAATTAGGCTTGTATACACTGGAATTTAGAAGGATGAGGGGGGATCTTATTGAAACATATAAGATAATTAGGGGATTGGACACATTAGAGGCAGGAAACATGTTCCCAATGTTGGGGGAGTCCAGAACAAGGGGCGACAGTTTAAGAATAAGGGGTAGGCCATTTAGAACGGAGATGAGGAAGAACTTTTTCAGTCAGAGAGTGGTGAAGGTGTGGAATTCTCTGCCTCAGAAGGCAGTGGAGGCCAGTTCGTTGGATGCTTTCAAGAGAGAGCTGGATAGAGCTCTTAAGGATAGCAGAGTGAGGGGGTATGGGGAGAGGGCAGGAACGGGGTACTGATTGAGAGTGATCAGCCATGATCGCATTGAATGGCGGTGCTGGCTCGAAGGGCTGAATGGCCTCCTCCTGCACCTATTGTCTATTGTCTATTGTCATAAGGTCATAAGTGATAGGAGCAGAATTAGGCCGTGGCTCATCTATCTCTCCCCCCTAACCCCATTCTCCTTCCTTCTCCCCATAACCCTTGACACCCGTACTAATCAAGAATCTATCTATCTCTGCCGTAAATATATCCACTGACTTGGCCTCCACGGCCTTCCGTGGCAAAGAATTCCGCAGATCCACTCCCTCTCCGAACTGATGTACAGCACTTTGGTCAACGTGGGTTTATTCACAAAATGCTGGAGTAACTCAGCAGGTCAGGCAGCATCTCGGGAGAGGAATGGGTGACGTTTCGGGTCGAGACCCTACTTCAGACTGATGTCAGGGGGGCGGAACAAAGGAAGGATATAGGTGGAGACAGGAAGATAGGGGGAGATCTGGGAAGGAGGAGGGGAAGAGAGGGACAGAGGAACTATCTAAAGTTGGAGAAGTCGATGTTCATACCGCTGGGCTGCAAGCTGCCCAGGCGAAATATGAGGTGCTGTTCCTCCAATTTCCGGTGGGCCTCACTATGGCACTGGAGGAGGCCCATGACAGAAAGGTCAGACTGGGAGTGGGAGGGGGTGTTGAAGTGCTCGGCCACCGGGAGATCAGTTTGGTTAATGCGGACCGAGCGCAGGTGTTCAGCGAAGCGATCGCCGAGCCTGCGCTCGGTTTCGCCGATGTAAATAAGTTGACATCTAGAGCAGCAGATGCAATAGATGAGGTTGGAGGAGGTGCAGGTGAACCTTTGTCTCACCTGGAAAGACTGTTTGGGTCCTTGGATGGAGTTGAGGGGGGAGGTAAAGGGACAGGTGTTGCATCTCCTGCGGTTGCAGGGGAAAGAGCCCGGGGTTAGGGTGGTTTGGGTAGGAAGGGACGAGTGGACCAGGGAGTTACGGAGGGAACGTTCTCTGCGGAACGCAGAGATGGGAGGGGATGGGAAAATATGGCCAGTGATGGGGTCCCGTTGTAGGTGACGGAAATGTTGGTGGATGATTTGTTGGATCCGCTGGCTGGTGGGGTGGAAGGTGAGAACGAGGGGGATTCTGTCCTTGTTGCGAGTGGGGGGAGGGGGAGCAAGAGCGGAGCTGCGGGATGTAGAAGAGACCCTAGTGAGAGCCTCATCTATAATGGAGGAGGGGAAGCCCCGTTTTCTGAAGAACGAGGACATCTCGGAAGCCTCTAGTGTGAAACACCTCATCCCGGGCGCAGATGCGGCGTGGGTTGTTTTTAAATGTGCTATACAAATAAAATCGACTTGACTTGACTTGACTCTCCGACTAAAGAAATTCCTCCTCATCTCCTTCCTAAAGGAACGTCATTTAATTCTGACTAGTGGAAACATCCTCTCCACAGGCCTCTCCACATCCTGTCCAGGCCTTTCACTCTTCGGTAACTTTTAATACGTTCGATACTTTCCAGTCTGCACTCAAAACTCTAACACACTCCCTGAACTCGAATAACGCCTGGACCCACCTGATCTCCCGGTTGCCAAACACTTTAACGCCCCTTCCCATTCCCACATTGACCTTTCTGTCCTGGGCCTCCTCCATTGTCAGAGTGAGGCCAAGTTGGAGGTACAGCACCTCATATTTCGCTCGGGCAACTTACACCCCAGTGGTACCAATATTGGCTTCTCTAACTTCAAGTAATCTTTGCCTCCCCCACCAGCTTCAAAGCTTCAAAGTCGTCTTGTTGAGTCTCATTGTCTGAAACTCATTTTCACCAAGGCCACAGCTAACAATGGCCTGATTCCTTTATCATCGTTACCTTATCATTCATTTGTTCTATACAGTATCTCCCTGCATCATGGTCTATATCCCTCGTTTCCCCCTCCCCCCTGACTCTCAGTCTGAAGAAGGGTCTCGACCCGAAACGTCACCCATTCCTTCTCTCCAGAGATGCGATCTGACCCGCTGAGTTACTCCAGCTTTTTGTGACTAACACCATTATCACATTTACATAGAAACATGGAAAATAGGTGCAGGAGGAGGCCATTCGGCCCTTCGAGCCAGCACCGCCATTCATTGTGATCATGGCTGATCGTCCCCAATTAGTAAACCGTGCCTGCCCTCTCCCCATATCCCTTGATTTTACTAGCCCCTAGAGCTCTATCTAGCTCTCTTTAAAATTCATTCAGTGAATCGGCCTCCACTGTCTTCTGCGGCAGAGAATTCCACAAATTCACAACTCTGGGTGAAAAAGTTTTTTCTCACCTCAGTCTTAAATGGCCTCCCCTTTATTCTTAGACTGTGTGTGGCCCCTGGTTCTGGACTCCCCCAACATTGGGAACATTTTTCCTGCATCGAGCTTGTCCTGTTCTTTCATAATTTTATACGTCTCTATAAGATCCCCTCTTATCCTTCTAAACTCCAGTGAATACAAGCCCAGTCTTTCCAATCTTTCCTCATATGACAGTCCCACCATCCCAGGAATTAACCTGGTGAACCTACGCTGCACTGCCTCAATAGCAAGGACGTCCTTCCTCAAATTAGGAGACCAAAACTGCACACAATACTCCAGGTCTGGTCTCGCCAGGGCCCTGTACAACTGCAGAAGGATCTCTTTACTCCGATACTCAAATCCTCTCGTTATGAAGGCCAACATGCCATTAGCTTTCTTCACTGCCTGCTGTACCTGCACGCTTACTTTCAGTGACTGGTGTACAAGGACACCCAGGTCTCGTTGCACTTCCCCTTTACCTAATCTGACATCATTGAGATAATAATCTGCCTGCTTATTTTTGCCGCCAAAGTGGATAACCTCACATTTATCTACATTATACTGCATCTGCCATGCATCTGCCCACTCGCTCAACCTGTCCAAGTCACCCTGAAACCTCCTAACATCCTCTTCGCAGTTCACACTGCCACCCAGCTTTGTGTCATCCGCAAACTTGCTAGTGTTACTTCTACTTCCATCATCCAAATCATTAACATATATATTGTAAATATTAGTGGCCCCAGCACCGAGCCACTGCCTGCCATTCTGAAAAGGACCCGTTTATTCCTACTCTTTGCTTCCTGTCTACCATCATTATCAAGGTATTTATTCACGAAATGCTGGAGTAACTCAGCGGGTCTGGCAGCATCTCGGGAGAGAAGGAATGGGTGACGTTTCGGGTCGAGACCCTTCTTCAGACTGAAGAAGGGTATCGACCCGAAACGTCACCCATTCCTTCTCTCCCGAGATGCTGCCTGACCTGCTGAGTTACTCCAGCATTTTGTGAATAAATACCTTCGATTTGTACCAGCATCTGCAGTTATCTTCTTATACCATCATTATCACTTTTCTTTCAATGGGTTAACATATGAGGGCCATTTGATGGCTCTGCATTTTTACTCGCCGGAGTTAAGAAGATTGATGAGGGGGGAGTCACATAAGTCACAGGAGCAGAATTAGGCCATTCGGCCCACTGAGCCAACTCCACCATTCAATCACAAGTTTGTACGTTCCTCGGAGCAGAATTAGGCCATTCGACCCATCAAGTCTATTCCACAATTCAATCACGGCTGATCTATCTCTCCCCTCTCGGCCACGTTCCCCTGCCTTCTCTCCGTAACCCCGGAAACCCGTATTAAGTATAGGAGCAGGGAGGTTCTGCTGCAGTTGTACAGGGCATTGGCGAGACCACACAATAGCATTTCTTTCCACTGCTATGCCGATGACACTCAGCTTTACCTCCCCCTGAAACCCAACAACCAGTCAAATTTAAACAGCCTCTTACACTGCCTTGAGGACATAAAATGTTGGATGGCACAGAACTTCCTCCAATTAAATGAGAGCAAGTCTGAGGTCATCCTATTCGGCCCCCCCCGACTCCATCAAATTGATAACAGGCAGTCTTGGAAGTCTATCCTGCCTAGTCAAACCGCATGTCAAAAACCTCGGCATGATATTTGACTCTGCATTAAAATTTGATAAGCAAGTCAACGCTGTGGTAAAAGCCAGCTTCTTCCAACTTCGAACCATAGCTAAAATCAAACCTTTCCTCCAATTCGACGACACAGAAAAATCATTCACGCTTTCATTTCCTCCCGCCTAGACTACTGCAACTCCCTATACACTGGGATCAGCCAATCTTCCCTGTCCCGCCTGCAACTGGTCCAAAACGCCGCAGCGAGACTCCTGACGGGTACCCGTAAAAGGGACCACATCACCCCGATTCTGGCCTCTCTCCACTGGCTCCCTGTACGGTACAGAATCAACTTCAAGCTCCTCCTATTCACGTATAAAGCCCTAAATGGACACTCCCCCCCCTACATCAAAAATCTTCTGACCCCCCTCTCTAACTCCAGGTCCCTCAGGTCGGCCGACTTGGGGCTACTCACTATCCCGCGGTCTAGGCTTAAGCTCAGGGGTGACCGCGCTTTTGCGGTTGCAGCTCCTAGACTGTGGAACAGCATCCCTCTCCCCATCAGAACTGCCCCCTCCATCGACTCCTTTAAGTCCAGGCTCAAAACCTATTTCTACTCCCTAGCGTTTGAGGCTCATTGAGGAGGCGCTGTGAACTGTTTGCGTGCTACTGTATGTTTCATTTTTTTTCCATTGGAACCTAATCAGATGTACAGCACTTTGGTCAACGTGGGTTGTTTTTAAATGTGCTATACAAATAAAATTGACTTGACTTGACTTGACTTGACACCTGGAGTATTGCGTACAGTTTTGGTCTCCTAATCTGAGGAAAGACATTCTTGCCATAGAGGGAGTACAGAGAAGGTTCACCAGATTGATTCCTGGGATGGCAGGACTTTCATATGAAGAAAGACTGGATAGACTCGGCTTGTACTCGCTGGAATTTAGAAGACTGAGGGGGGATCTTATAGAAACTTACAAAATTCTTAAGGGGTTGGACAGGCTAGATGCGGGAAGATTGTTCCCGATGTTGGGGAAGTCCAGAACAAGGGGTCACAGTTTAAGGATAAGGTCTTTTAGGACCGAGATGAGAACGTTTTTTTTCACACAGAGAGTGGTGAATCTGTGGAATTCTCTGCCACAGAAGGTAGTTGAGGCCAGTTCATTGGCTATATTTAAGAGGGAGTTAGATGTGGCCCTTGAGGCTAAAGGGATCAGGGGTATGGAGAGAAGGCAGGTACGGGATACTGAGTTGGATGATCAGCCATGATCATATTGAATGGCGGTGCGTACAGGCTCGAAGGGCCGAATGGCCTACTCCTGCACCTATTTTCTATGTTTCTATGTTTAATCCAGAACCTGTCAATCTCCGCTTCAAAAGTACCCATTGACTTGGCCTCCATCTCCGTGTGTGGCAATGAATTCCGCAGATTCGCCACCCTCTGGCTAAAGAAATTCCTCCTCATTGAAACCCACAGAACAAAGAAAGGGTGAGATCGGGTGGATGTGGAGAGGATGCTTCTGGCGGTGGGAGAGCCACAAAAGAGGACAACAAAAGGTTTTAGAATTTAGAGTTTAGTTCGGTTTAGTGTACCGAGGGGGCGCTTTTGTTGCGTGCTAACCAGTCAGCGGAAAGACAATACGTAATTCCGATCGAGCCATTGACAAGTGTCTAGAAACATATCATATCATATCATATATATACAGCCGGAAACAGGCCTTTTCGGCCCTCCAAGTCCGTGCCGCCCAACGATCCCCGTACATTAACACTATCCTACACCCACTAGGGACAATTTTTACATTTACCCAGCCAATTAACCTACATACCTGTGTACGTCTTTGGAATGTGGGAGGAAACCGAAAATCTCGGAGAAAACCCACGCAGGTCACGGGGAGAACGTACAAACTCCTTACAGTGCAGCACCCGTAGTCAGGATCGAACCTGAGTCTCCGGCGCAGCAACTCTACCGCTGCGCTACCGTGCCGCCCATGAGAAGGGAATAACGTTTAGCGCGAGGTAAAGCCAGCAAACTCCGATCAAGGATAGTCCGAGGGTCACCAAAGAGATGGATGGCAGTTCAGGGCTGCTCTCTGGTTGTGGTGGGATGGTTCACTGTACCTCTGAACACGTGACAATAAACTAATAGCGGCGGTCACGGTGGCGCAGCGGTAGAGTCGCTGCCTTACAGCGCTTTCAGCGTCAGTGACCCGGGTTCGATCCCGACCTCGGGCGCTGCCTGTGCGGAGTTTGTACCTTCTCCCCGTGACCTGCGTGGGTTTTCTCCGAGACCTTCGGTTGCCTCCCACACTCCAAAGACATGCGGGGCTTGTAGGTTAATCGGCTCGGTGTGAGTGTGAATTGTCCCTCGTGTGCGTGCTGGATCGGCGCGGAACTCGGTCGGCCGAGGGGCCTGTTTCCGCACTGTATCGGTAGAAACTGAACTAAAACTAAAGTGAACTGAACTGACAATAGACAATAGGAGCAGGAGGAGGCCATTCGGCCCTTCGAGCCAGCACCGCCAGTCAATGTGATCATGGCTGATCATTCTCAATCAGTACCCCGTTCCTGCCCTCTCCCCATACCCCCTGACTCCGCTATCCTTAAGAGCTCTGTCTAGCTCTCTCTTGAATGCATTCAGAGAATTGGCCTCCACTGCCCTCTGAGGCAGAGAATTCCACAGATTCACAACTCTCTGACTGAAAAAGTTTTTCCTCATCTCAGTTCTAAATGGCCGACCCCTTATTCTTAAACTGTGGCCCCTTGTTCTGGACTCTCCCAACATTGGGAACATGCTTCCTGCCTCTAACGTGTCCAACCCCTTAATAATCTTATATGTTTCGATAAGATCCCCTCTCATCCTTCTAAATTCCAGTGTATACAAGCCTAGTCGCTCCAGTCTTTCAACATATGAAAGTCCCGCCATTCCGGGAATTAACCTAGTAAACCTATGCTGCACGCCCTCAATAGCAAGAATATCCTTCCTCAAATTTGGAGACCAAAACTGCACACAGTACTCCAGGTGCGGTCTCACTAGGGCCCTGTACAACTGCAGAAGGACCTCTTTGCTCCTATACTCAACTCCTCTTGTTATGAAGGCCAACATTCCATTGGCTTTCTTCACTGCCTGCTGTACCTGCATGCTTCCTTTCAGTGACTGATGCACTAGGACACCCAGATCTCGTTGTACGTCCCCTGTTCCTAACTTGACACCATTCAGATAATACTCTGCCTTCCTATTCTTACCACCAAAGTGGATAACCTCACACTTATCCACATTAAACTGCATCTGCCATGCATCCGCCCACTCACACAACCTGTCCAAGTCACCCTGCAACCTCATAGCATCTACCTCACAGTTCACACTGCCACCCAGCTTTGTATCATCTGCAAATTTGCCAATGGTACTTTTAATCCCTACATCCAAGTCATTAATGTATATCTGAATTCCGTACCACTCCCCCCATTTCACCGCACCTCCCCCCCGCACAGCCGTGAGTGCCTTCGGAGGTCTGGCGGAGTTCACTAACGATATGCTAACGAGTTGTTGAATCGTGCAGTCCCCAGTCCGCAATACTTGACAACCCCAGTCTGCCGCTCCAGTTTGTCTAACAGCAGGGTCACATTATGTGCCCAGGGTGAGTTGTGGCATTTAATTCCCTTCTCAAGTGCCGTTGCTACCTGCTAGACAAGAGCTGGGCTTCCTGCTGTTGCTCCACATCAGTCCGTACCTTCTCGGAGCGGGATTAGGCCACTCGGCCCATCGGGTCCACTCCGCCATTCAATCACGGCTGATCTATCTCTCTCTCCTAAACCCATTCTCCTGTAGACCCGGACACTGTAGGCCTGGACACTGTCAGCCCGGACACTGTCGGCTCGGACACTGTAGGCCCGGACAGTGTAGGTCCGGAGGCCCGGGCGCCGCCTAACGACGGTTGCCTAGCAACCCGCCTCCCGGCCCGGGCGGCCGCCACTGGTGGAGCGGGAGCACGTGGCCGCTGGCTGGGCGAGGTCACGTGGGGCGCGGGGCGGTGACGTCACCTTTTGTCCCTTATTTGGGAGTGAGAAAGTTGGCAACCCTATTTATGGAGCCCATTGAGATGAGGTATCTATGCAGATGGCAATCTGGTCAGCTGAGAATGGGCACCTGGGTGGAAGATTAACGAGGGCTGGGACAGTGTTGCAGGGACTTCAGGGGGAAGAAAAAGCATCCGTGATATTTATTGAAAGAGTCTACTGCTGGTTTTCACACAGCGCAAACTTTTTCGCTGAGGCTTTCATTCCTCGGTAAAAATAAATATTTTTCACGCAAAGGGTGGTAGGCGCATGGAACCAGCTGCAATGAATTCCACAGATTCATTCCTAAATAGGGTTGCCAACTTTCTCACTCCCAAATAAGGGACAAAAGGTGACGTCACTACCCCGCGCCCCACGTGACCTCACTCAGCCAGCGGCCACCCGCTGGACAGGCCTGGATAGAGTGGACGTGGAGAGGACGTTTCCACTAGTGGGAGAGTCTGGGACCAGAGGGCACAGCCTCAGAATTAAAGGACGTCCCTTTCCGAAGGAGATGAGGAGGAATTTCTTCAGTCGGAGGGCAGTGAATCTGCGGAATCCTTTGCCACAGAAGGCCGTGGAGGACAAGGCAGTGGATATTTTTAAGGCAGAGATGGATAGATTCTTGATTAGTGCGGGTGTCAGCGGTTGTGGGGAGAAGGCAGGAGAATGGGGTTGAGAGAGAAAGATAGATCAGCCACGATTGAATGGCGGAGTAGACTCGATGGGCCGAATGGCCTAATTCTGCTCCTATCTCTTATGACTAAAGAAATTCCTCCTTTCCAAAGGAACGTCCTTTTATCCTGAGGCTGTGCCCTTTGGTCCCAGACTCCCCCACTAGTGGAAACATCCTCTCCGCATCCACTCTATCCAGGGCAACGTAAGAAGTGTTAGTATTTCAGTTCAATGATCCATCACTAGAATTGTGTTGACTCTAGCCTTTTCTGGGGGCTTTATTCAAGAATCTGGAGCGAAACCTGACGGAAATGGGAACCTTGGCATCCCAGCAGCCTGAACGCCTAGCGGTAGAGCTACTGCCTTCCAGCACCAGAGACCCGGGTTCGATCCTGACTACGGGTGCTGTCTGTACGGAGTTTGTACGTTCTCCCCGTGACCTGCGTGGGTTTTCTCCGGGATCTTCGGTTTCCTCCCACACTCCAAAGACGTACAGGTTTATAAGGCCATAAGGTCATTGGAGTAGAATTAGGCCCATCAAGTCTACTCCGCCATTCAATCATGGCTGATCTATCTCTCCCTCCTAAACCACATTCTCCTGCCTTCTCCCCATAACCCCTGACACCCGCACTGATCAAGAATCCATCTATCTCTGCCTTAGAAATATCCACTGACTTGGCCTCCACAGCCTTCCGTGGCAAAGAATCCCACAGATTCACCACCCTCAGACTAAAGAAATTTCTCCTCATCTCCTTCCTAAAAGAACGTCCTTTAATTCTGAGGCTGTGCCCTCTGGTCCTAGACTCTCCCACTAGTGGAAACATCCTCCCCACATCCACTCTATCCAAGCCTTTCGCTATTCTGTTAGTTTGAAGGTTAATTGGCTTCAGTAAAATTCTAATTTTAGATTTTTTAGATTTAGATTTAGAGATACATCGCCGAAACAGGCCCTTCGGCCCACCGGGTCCGTGCCGCCCAGCGATCCCCGCACATTAACACTATCCCACACCCACTAGGGACAATTTTTACATTTTACCCAGTCAATTAACCTACATACCTGCACGTCTTTGGAGGAAACCGAAGATCCCGGAGAAAACCCACGCGGGTCACGGAGAGAACGTGCAAACTCCGTACAGACGGCGCCCGTAGTCAGGATCGAACCTGAGTCTCCGGCGCTGCCTTCTCTGTAAGGCAGCGACTTTACCGCTGCGCCACCTTGCAGCGGTGTCCCGAGTGTGTGTCGGATGTTGTCAGTGTGCGAGTATCTCGAAACTAAACTCAACTAAAAGCAAGGTAGGACGTTCACGAACCTTGTTTGCTCGTGGGTTTCTGCATGTTCTTTGTCTGCGTTTCACCTTTATCAGCGGTCTTGAGTTTTGCCTCAGGAGAAACAGCAGCTGAAGACAAATAAAAATCACACGGCAAAATGATCGAGTGGGGAGATGTTTTTAAATTTTTTCCCTCCTAATTTCTTCTTCTCCGTTCAGTTTAGTTTAATGTCACGTGCACCGAGGTACAGAGAAAAGCTTTTGGTGCGTGTGATTCAGTCAGTGGAAAGACAATGCATGATTACTATCGAGCCGTCCAAAGTGCACAGACGCATGATAAAGGGAATAACGTTTAGTGCAGGTACAGTGAAGAAAGCCAATGGAATGTTGGCCTTCATAACAAGAGGAGTTGAGTATAGGAGCAAAGAGGTCCTTCTGCAGTTGTACAGGGCCCTAGTGAGACCGCACCTGGAGTACTGTGTGCAGTTTTGGTCTCCAAATTTGAGGAAGGATATTCTTGCTATTGAGGGCGTGCAGCGTAGGTTTACTAGGTTAATTCCGGAATGGCGGGACTGTCATATGTTGAAAGACTGGAGCGACTAGGCTTGTATACACTGGAATTTAGAAGGATGAGAGGAGATCTTATCCAAACGCATAAGATTATTAAGGGGTTGGACACGTTAGAGGCAGGAAACATGTTCCCAATGTTGGGGGAGTCCAGAACCAGGGGCCACACAGTTTAAGAATAAGGGGGAGGCCATTTAGAACTGAGATGAGGAAAAGCTTTTTCAGTCAGAGAGTTGTGAATCTGTGGAATTCACTGCCTCAGAAGGCAGTGGAGGCCAATTCTCTGAATGCATTCAAGAGAGAGCTGGATAGAGCTCTTAAGGATAGCGGAGTCAGGGGTATGGGGAGAAGGCAGGAACGGGGTACTGATTGAGAATGATCAGCCATGATCACATTGAATGGCGGTGCTGGCTCGAAGGGCCGAAAGGCCTCCTCCTGCACCTATTGTCTATTGTCTATTGTCTATTGTCTATTGTAAAGCCAGCCAAGTCCGATCATGGATAGTCCGAGGGGAGGTAGATAATAGTTCAGGACTGCTCTCTGGTTGTGGTAGGATGGTTCAGTTGCCTGATAACAGCTGGGAAGAAACAGTCCCTGAATCTGGAGGTGTGCGTTTTCACACTTCTATATCTTCCAGTGTTCCATTGACTTTGGACACTGTCCCCTGTCACACTTGTGAAAGCTGTGTAGGTAAATGTGTCCGGTTTAGTTTAGTTTGGAGATACAGCGCGGAAACAGGCCCTTCGGCCCACCGAGTCCGCGCCGACCAGCGATCCCCGCACATTAACACAATCCCGCACAATTTGCATGTAAACCAAGCCAATTAACCTACAAACCTGTACGTCTTTGGAGTGTGGGAGGAAACAGATCTCGGAGAAAACCCACGCGGGTCACGGGGAGAACGTACAAACTCCGTACGGACAAGCGCCCGTGGGCGGTCTCCGGCGCGGCAAGCGCTGTAAGGCAGCAACTCTGCCGCCGCGCCACCGTGACCGCCCACGAAACCTTACCATAGGTTCTATTCCCAAAGGGGCTCTTACCAAATGGGAAGTAAAACGGCAGCTTCTCCTTGTACAGCACGTGGTCGACTTTCAAGAAGACACAGAAGATGATGCGGTCAAACTGGAAGAGAAAGAACACTGTGCAATAGAGTCATAGAGCCACGCAGCGTGGAAACAGGCCCTTCGGCCCAACCTGCCCATGCTAGCCAAGATGCCCCATCTAGACTAGTCCCACCTTCCCGCGTTTGGCCCACATCCCTCTAAACCTTTAATAGACAATAGACAATAGGTGCAAGAGTAGGCCATTTGGCCCTTCGAGCCAGCACCGCCATTCAATGTGATCATGGCTGATCATTCTCAATCAGTACCCCGTTCCTGCCTTCTCCCCATACCCCCTGACTCCGCTATCCTTAAGAGCTCTATCTAGCTCTCTCTTGAATGCATTCAGAGAATTGGCCTCCACTGCCCTCTGAGGCAGAGAATTCCACAGATTCACAACTCACTGACTGAAAAAGTTTTTCCTCATCTCCGTTCTAAATGGCCGACCCCTTATTCTTAAACTGTGGCCCCTTTTCTATCCATGTACCTGTCCAAATGTTATTTAAATGCTGTTATAGTTCCTGCCTCAACTACCTCCTCTGCAGGGTTACCAACTGTCCCGTATTAGCCGGGACATCCCGTATTTTGGGCTAAATGAGTTTGATCCGTATGGGACCGTCCCTGTCCCATATTAGTAGGGTTGCCAACTTCCTGACTCCCAAATAAGGGACAAGGTGACATCACCCCCCATGCCCCACATGACCTCACCCAGCCAGCAGCCACGTGCTCCCGCTCCACCAATGGCTGCTGCCCAGGCTTGGAGTTGGGTTGCTACGCAACCTCCGTCAGGTGGCGACCAGGCCTCCGGACCTACGCAGTCCGTACCTACGGTGTCCGGACCTACACTGTCCGGACCTACGCTGTCCGGGCCTACAGTGTCCGGGCCTACAGTGTCCGGGCCTACAGCATCCGGGCCTACAGCGCCGGGCCTACAGTGTCCGGGCCTACAGTGTCCGGGCCTACAGTGTCCGGGCCTATAGTGTGCGGGCCTACAGTGTCCGGACTTACAGTGTCCGGGCCTACAGTGTCCGGGCCTACAGTGTCCGGGCCTACAGTGTCCGGGCCTACAGTGTCCGGGCCTACAGCATCCGGGCCTACAGTGTCCGGGCCTATAGTGTGCGGGCCTACAGTGTCCGGACTTACAGTGTCCGGGCCTACAGTGTCCGGGCCTACAGCGTCCGGGCCTACAGCGTCCGGGCCTACAGCGTCCGGGCCTACAGCGTCCGGGCCTACAGCGTCCGGGCCTACAGCGTCCCCCCGGGCCTAATACGGGACAAGGGCGGTCCCCTACGGGACAAACCAATTTACACTTGGCAACCCTAGGGGAAAGAGAAACAAGAGATATAGACGATGATGTAGAGAGACTAAACGAAACTCGGGATGACACTGAAAAAGCCAGGACTGAGGGATGCTTAGCTTTGTATTCACTGTCTTATGGAATGAATGGTGTGGTCAGAGGCTTTCAGGTTTATTGCTCTTTGCTTTGCTTGTGCTAACTGGTTTCGACAGTTGTCTTGAACTCTGATCTCTTTGGTCTCTGGTATCCGTGGTCTCATCATTCGAGTTCTTGATCGGATTATCTTTGTGTCAGACGCATGTGATCCCCAGGTTGTGCACCAGGACTCCTGTACATCGGCCAGACCAAGCGCAGGCTCGGCGATCGCTTCGCTGAACACCTCCGCTCAGTCCGCCTAAACCTACCTGATCTCCCGGTTGTCAAAACCACTTCAACTCCTCCTCCCATTCCCACACTGACCTTTCTGTCCTGGGCCTCCTCCACTGTCCGGGCCTACAGCGGCACCCGGGCCTACAGTCTCCGGGCCTACAGCGACTCCCGGACCTACAGTGTCCGGGCCTACAGCAGCCCCCAAGCCTACGGTGTCCACGCCTACAGCGCCCCCTGGGCCTAACACGGGACAAGGGCGGTCCCGTACGGGACAAACCAATTTAGCCCAAAATACGGGAAGTCCCGGCTAATACGGGACAGTTGGCAACCCTAATCGGCGAGTCCAAGCGCAGGCTCGCGATCGTTTCACTGAACATCTCCGCTCAGTCCGTCTTAACCTACCTGATCTCCCGGTGGCTCAGCACTTCAACTCCCCCCCCTCCCACTCCCAGTCTGACCTTTCTGTCCTGGGCCTCCTCCACTGTCAGATGCAGTATAATGTGGATAAATGTGAGGTTATCCACTTTGGTGGCATGAACAGGAAAGCAGACTATTACCGGAATGGTGGTCGATTAGGAGAAGGGGAGATGCAACGAGACCTGGGTGTCGTGGTACACCAGTCATTGAAAGTAGGCATGCAGGTGCAGCAGGCAGTGAAGAAAGCGAATGGTATGTTGGCATTCGTAGCGAGGGGATTTGAGTATAGGAGCAGGGAGGTTCTGCTGCAGTTGTACAGGGCATTGGTGAGACCGTACCTGGAGTATTGCGTACAGTTTTGGTCTCCTAATCTGAGGAAAGACATTCTTGCCATAGAGGGAGTACAGAGAAGGTTCACCAGATTGATTCCTGGGATGGCAGGACTTTCATATGAAGAAAGACTGGATAGACTCGGCTTGTACTTGCTGGAATTTAGAAGATTGAGGGGGGATCTTATAGAAACTTACAAAATTCTTAAGGGGTTGGACAGGCTAGATGCAGGAAGATTGTTCCCGATGTTGGGGAAGTCCAGAACAATGGGTCACAGTTTAAGGATAAGGGGGAAGTCTTTTAGGACCGAGATGAGAACGTTTTTTTTCACACAGAGAGTGGTGAATCTGTGGAATTCTCTGCCACAGAAGGTAGTTGAGGCCAGTTCATTGGCTATATTTAAGAGGGAGTTAGATGTGGCCCTTGTGGCTAAAGGGATCAGGGGGTATGGAGAGAAGGCAGGTACGGGATACTGAGTTGGATGATCAGCCATGATCATATTGAATGGCGGTGCAGGCTCGAAGGGCCGAATGGCCTACTCCTGCACCTATTTTCTATGTTGCTATGTTTCTATGACACTACATTGTCCGTCAACCGCATACCCTTTGATGTCTCCTTTTCACACCCTACGCTTCCTTATCTCTATGCCACCCCCTCCCCTGAGGCGCAGTCTGAAGAAGGGTCTCGACCCGAAACGTCACCCGCTCCTTCTCTCCAGAGATGCTTCCCGACCCGCTGAGTTACTCCGGCATTCTGTGTCTATCTTCGGCGTGGGTTTTCTCCGAGATCTTCGTTTTCCTCCCACACTCCAAAGACGTGCAGGTTTGTAGGTTAAGCAGCTTGGTATAAATGTAAATTGTCCCCTGCCTGTGTGGGATAGTGTTAGTTTGCGGGGATCGCTGGTCAACGTGGACTCGGTGGGCCGAGGGGCCTGTTTTTGCGCTGTTTCTCTAAACTGCACCTCTAGATAAAATCATGAGTGCTTTTCACTGTACTCGACAGTAAACTAAACTCTTAAATATTTTTTTTAATGGATTTTAATTTAGTTCAGTTTAGAGATACAGCGCGGAAACAGGCCCTTTCGGCCCACCAGGTCCGCGCCGACCAGCGATCCCCGCACACTAACACCATCCTACACCCACTAGGGACAATTTTTACACCAAGCCAATTAACCAACAAACCTGCACGTCTTTGGAGTGTGGGAGGAAAGCGAAGATCTCTTTTTAAGAAACGTACAAAATTCTTAAGGGGTTGGACAGGCTAGATGCAGGAAGATTGTTCCCGATGTTGGGGAAGTCCAGAACAAGGGGTCACAGTTTAAGGATAAGGGGGAAGTCTTTTAGGACCGAGATGAGAAAGTTTTTTTTCACACAGAGAGTGGTGAGTCTGTGGAATTCTCTGCCACAGAAGGTAGTTGAGGCCAGTTCATTGGCTATATTTAAGAGGGAGTTAGATGTGGCCCTTGTGGCTAAAGGGATCAGGGGGTATGGAGAGAAGGCAGGTACGGGATACTGAGCTGGATGATCAGCCATGATCATATTGAATGGCGGTGCAGGCTCGAAGGGCCGAATGGCCTACTCCTGCACCTATTTTCTATGTTTTCTATGTTTTCTATGTAAAATGCCGCCTGGCTTCAAATACAATGGATAGAATAGAGACACATTAGGACACGTTTGGAGGTCACTGTATTTAAGTGTATCTGCCTTCAAAGGAGAATCAAATTCATTTCACCACTGCCCCACACAACCCCCTCATCAGGATTGACAAAGACCATCATTTAGCCTTTGCGTTTTTTAATCTCTACTGCTTGCATTTATTGTTAAAAACAGGCAGGATGGAGTATTGGGTCGTCGCGGGATAGAGGTGGAGGCTTTGGAAAGGGTGCAGAGTTTTACCGCGATGCTCGATAAACGTGGCGCGGCGGTAGAGTTGCCGCCTTACAGCGAATGCAGCGCCGGAGACCCGGGTTCCATCCCGACTACGGGCGCTGCCTGTGCGGAGTTTGTACGTTCTCCCCCGTGACCTGCGTGGGTTTTCTCCGAGATCTTCGCTTTCCTCCCACACTCCAAAGACGTGCAGGTTTGTAGGTTAATTGGCTTGGTAAATGTAAAAATTGTCCCTAGTGGGTGTAGGATGGTGTTAGTGTGTGCGGGGATCGCTGGGCGGCACGGACCCGGTGGGCCGAAGGGCCTGTTTAGTCTCTAAACTAAACTAAAAAAGAAAATGTAAAAATGCTGGAGTAACTCAGCGGGACAGGCAGCACTTCTGGAGAGAAGGAATGGCTGACCTTTCGGGACGAGACCCTTCTCCAGAAGTATAAGAAAATAACTGCAGATGCTGGTACAAATCGAAGGTATTTACCTACACGTTTGCAAGTACGCTGCCAGGATTAGAAGGTTTCAGGACCAGAGATTCTGGGACCAGAGGTCACAGCCTCAGAATTAAAGAGCGTTCTTTCCGGAAGGAGATGAGGAGGAATTTCTTTAGGCAGAGGGTGGTGAATCTGTGGAACTCTTTGCCACAGACGGCTGTGGAGGCCACAAGTCAGTGGATATATTTAAGGCAGAGATGGATAGATTCTTGATTAGTGCGGGTGTCAGGGGTTACGGGGAGAAGGCAGGAGACTGGGGGTTCGGAGGGAGAGACATATCAGCTACGATTACGATACGATAGAACTTTATTTATCCCAGGAGGGAAATTGATATGTCAACAGACATAAAACACAAGACACATGAAATTAAAATGAGGAGTGGATAGGATTGGGGGATGCGCAAAGGGGGGGGGGGGGGGAGGAAGGGGGGGGAGGAAGGGGGGGGAGGGGAGTCAGTCTACCCCAGGACAGAAGGGGGAGGAGTTGTCCAGTTTGATAGCCACAGGGAAGAAGGATCTCCTGTGGCGTTCTGTGCTGGATCTCGGTGGAACCCAGTCTTCGCTGAAGGTGCTCCTCGTGTTGGCCAGTGTGATCGAATGGCGGAGTAGAGCTGATGGGCTGAATGGCCTAATTCCGCTCCGATCGCTTGTGATCTTGTGACCTTACGAAGATCACTCCCGATTTCACTCGCGTCTCCTCAAAGCTGCTCCTGTGCTCACTGGTGTGGGCAAGTTCAGGGCCTATTTCCCACACTGCATCACTCTACGACCCCATGCAGTTCTGACATCACAAAGCCCAGAATGTGTACAGGGATCTGCTTAGCATTGCATCAGAGTTAATGGACAATAGACAATAGACAATAGACAATAGACAATAGACAATAGACAATAGACAATAGACAACAGGTGCAGGAGGAGGCCATTCGGCCCTTCGAGCCAGCACCGCCATTCAAAGTGATCATGGCGGATCATTCTCAATCAGTACCCCATTCCTGCCCTCTCCCCATACCCCCTGACTCCGCTATCCTTAAGAGCTCTATCTAGCTCTCTCTTGAATGCATTCAGAGAATTGGCCTCCACTGCCTTCTGAGGCAGAGAATTCCACAGATTCACAACTCTCTGACTGAAAAGGTTTTTCCTCATCTCAGCGCTAAATGGCCGACCCCTTATTCTTAAACTGTGGCCCCTTGTTCTGGACTCCCCCAACATTGGGAACATGTTTCCTGCCTCTAACGTGTCCAACCCCTTAATAATCTTATACGTTTCGATAAGATCACCTCTCATCCTTCTAAATTCCAGTGTATACAAGCCTAGTCGCTCCAGTCTTTCAACATATGACAGTCCCGCCATTCCGGGAATTAAGCTAGTAAACCTACGCTGCACGCCCTCAATAGCAAGAATATCCTTCCTCAAATTCGGAGACCAAAACTGCACACAGTACTCCAGGTGCGGTCTCACTAGGGCCCTGTACAACTGCAGAAGGACCTCTTTGCTCCTATACTCAACTCCTCTTGTTATGAAGGCCAACATTCCATTGGCTTTCTTCACTGCCTGCTGCACCTGCATGCTTCCTTTCAGTGACTGATGCACTAGGGCGCCCAGATCTCGTTGTACGTCCCCTTTTCCTAACTTGACACCATTCAGATAATTTTGTATTCAAATAAAGCTGCTCCTGTTAACATTTTGTATTCAAATAAAGCCTTCCAGAGGAAAAAATGATTGAAAAAAAACCATTTATTCAAAGCCTGATGGAATGCCGGCTGCTAAAGACCTCTTCTCTCTCTCTCTCTCCCCTCTCCCTCCCTCCCTCCCTCTCCTCTCTCTCTCACTCTCTCTCTCTCTCTCTCTCTCTCTCTCTCTCTCTCCCTCTCCCTCCCCTCCCTCTCTCTCCCTCTCTCTCTCTCTCTCTCTCTCTCTCTCTCTCTCTCTCTCCCTCTCCCTCCCTCCCTCCCTCTCTCTCTCTCTCTCTCTCTTCTCTCTCTCTCTCTCTCTCTCTCTCTCCCTCCCTCCCTCCCTCTCTCTCTCTCTCTCTCTCTCTCTCTCTCTCTCTCCCTCCCTCCCTCCCTCCCTCCCTCTCTCTCTCTCTCTCTCTCTCTCTCTCTCTCTCTCTCTCTCTCTCTCTCTCTCTCTCTCTCGCGTTTGCCATTTCCCCATAGCAGTCTCATTTATAGTTCCAACTCTGGAAAAACAAACTGCCAAGCAATGGTTGCCACTCTCCTCCTAAGGTCAAGAGGCCATAAGTGATAGGAGCAGAATTAGCCCATCGAGTCTTCTCCGCCATTCAATCACGGCTGATCTACCTCTCCCCCCGAACCCCATTCTCCTGCCTTCTCCCCGTAACCCCTGGCACCCGAACTGATCAGGAATCTACCTATCTCTGCCTTAAAAATATCCACTGACTTGGCCTCCACGGCCTTCGGTGACAAAGAACTCCACAGATTCACCGCCCTCTGACTGAAGAAATTCCTCCTCGTCTCCTTCACAAAAGAACGTCCTCTGGTCTCTGGCGCTGTGAGGCAGCAACTCTACCGCCGCGCCACCGTGAGACGTATTTTGCCCAGAAGGGAGCAACAAAATAGCCTGCTGGGCAGGGGCATTATTGCCCATTTGTGGTAGGAAATGGACTGGACAAGCTAGATGCAGGAAAAGATGTTCCCAACGTTTTGGGAGTCCAGAACCAGGGGCCACACACACAGTCTAAGAATAAAGGGGAGGCCACTTAAAACTGAGGCGAGAAAAAAACTATATCACCCAGAGAGTTGTGAATTTGTGGAATTAATTCTCTGCCACAGAGGGCAGTGGAGGCCGGTTCACTGGATGAATTTAAAAGAGAGTTCGATAGAGCACTGGGGGCTAGCGGGATCAAGGGATATGGGGAGAAGACAGGCACGGGTTACTGATTGTGGATGATCGGCCATGATCACAAAGAATGGCGGGGCTGGCTCGAAGGGCCGAATGGCCTCCTCCTACACCTATTTTCTATGTAGAATGAAAAGCAATTTCAAACTCTGATGCGTAGAGTCCACAGCAATAAGGACGGAAACACTGCCATGAATTATATATGGAATGATGTTGAGGCAGGTAATACGCTTTGATCTAATCGAGGAGGATTTCACTGATTTTGAAATGCGGACGAGATTAGATTTCTCCTCTTTTTATCCGCGATCACAGGGAATCAATGCTGGACACCTCTGCTGGGTTAAGCACGCTTCTTTTATTATTAAAAGCCTTTCATTGCTTTTGGCAGACGTCCCATGTACAAGTTGGCAGCAGTTCGGTTTCGACACACAAAGAACGCCGGAGAAGCTCGGCGGGCCAGGCAGCGCCTCCGGAGAGAAGGGACGGGTGACGTTTCGGGTCGAGACCCTTCTCCAGACCGAAGGGAGACACAAAATGCCGGGGTAACTCAGCGGGACAGGCAGCGTCTCTGGAGAGAAGGAACGGGTGACGTTTCGGGTCGAGACCCTTCTTCTCCAGAGTCTGAAGTTACTCCCTCTGAGTTACTCCAGCAGAGTCTGAAGTTACTCCCTCTGAGTTACTCCAGCAGAGTCTGAAGTTCCTGCTGAGTTATTCCGCCATTTTGTGTCTATCTCCAGTTTAAACCGGTTCCTTCCCGCACATTGAGTTTAGTTTAGTTTAGTGATTAGGGTTGCCAACTTTCCAACTCCCAAATAAGGGGCAAAAGGTGACATTTATTCACAAAATGCTGGAGTAACTCAGCAGGTCAGGCAGCATCTCGGGAGAGAAGGAATGGGTGACGTTTCGTGTCGAGACCCTTCTTCAGACTGATCAAAAGGTGATATCAGCGCCCGCGCCCCACGTGACCTCACCCAGCCAGCGGCCACGTGCTCCCGCTCCACCAATGGCGGCCGCCCGGGCCGGGAGGGGGTCGCTACGCAACCTCCGTCAGGCGAATACAATCGGCCCCGCTCCCCGAACACACTCCGTTATCCTACACTGTCCGGGCCTAGTGCGGCCCCCGGGCCTACAGTATCCGGGCCTATAGTGTCCGGGGCTACAATGTCCGGGCCTACAATGTCTGGGCCTACAATGTCCGGGCCTACAGTGTCCGGGCCTAGAGTGTCCAGGCCTACAGTATCCGGGCCTACAGTATCCGGGCCTACAGTGTCCGGGCCTACAGCGGCCCCCGGGCCTACAGTGTCCGGGCCTACAGTGCCCAGGCCTACAATGCCCCCCGGGCCTAATATGAGACAAGGGCGGTCCCGTATGGGACAAACCAATTTAGCCCAATATACGGGATGTCCCGGCTAATACGGGACAGTTGGCAACCCTATTGGTGATACAGGGCGGAAACAGGCCCTTTAGCCTACCTAGCCAGCGCCGACCGGCGATCCCCGCACATTGACACTAATCTGCACACGCCAGGGACAATTTACAATTATATCAAGCCAATTAACCTACAACATCTTTGGAGTGTGGGAGGAAACCGAAGATCTCGGTGAAATCCCACGCAGGTCACGGGGAGAACATACAAACTCCGCACAGACGAGCACCCGTAGTCGGGATGGAACCCGGGTCTCCGGCGCTGCAAGTGCTGTAAGGCGGCAACTCTACAGCTGCGCCGCTGTGCCGCACTAAAGCCAGCGATCTGACCTCATCGCAGAGCTGTGCAGTTACTCACTGAGTTGCTGTGCTCCTCCAGATATTGTCTGACAGTCTTTAGGACGGTTTCTGCAGCTTGTCCATTGGGATAACCTGTGTGTAGAACAAAGCACAGTGCATGAAACCATGTTCATCAGAGATAGGAGCAGAATTAGGCCATTCGGCCCATCAGGTCTACTCCGCCATTCAATCACGGCTGATCTGTCTCTCCCCCCCTAACCCCATTCTCCTGCCTTCTCCCCGTAATCCCTGACACCCACACTAATCGAGAATCTCGCTATCTCTGCCTCAAAAAATATATTTCGAATATTTTTGAATCATGAATCATTGAATCATGGGATGGCTGCGACAAGGACAGAGGATATTCGGCCCATCGAGTCCCTGCTAGCCCTGTCTGGGGACCAAAGTAGGCAAGCAGGTGCAGCAGGCAGTGAAGAAAGCGAATGGTATGTTGGCATTCATAGCGAGGGGATTTGAGTATAGGAGCAGGGAGGTTCTGCTGCAGTTGTACAGTTGTACAGTTGTACTCCACACCTGGAGTATTGCGTACAGTTTTGGTCTCCTAATCTGAGGAAAGACATTCTTGCCAAAGAGGGAGTACAGAGAAGGTTCACCAGATTGATCCCTGGGATGGCAGGACTTTCATATGAAGAAAGACTGGATAGACTCGGCTTGTACTCACTGGAATTTAGAAGATTGAGGGGGGATCTTATAGAAACTTAAAAAATTCTTAAGGGGTTGGACAGGCTAGATGCAGGAAGATTGTTCCCGATGTTGGGGAAGTCCAGAACAAGGGGTCACAGTTTAAGGATAAGGGGGAAGTCTTTTAGGACCGAGATGAGAAAGTTTTTTTCACACAGAGAGTGGTGAGTCTGTGGAATTCTCTGCCACAGAAGGTAGTTGAGGCCAGTTCATTGGCTATATTTAAG
>NC_135986.1:21198422-21263422 GCF_053455715.1 Rhinoraja longicauda | reverse complement strand
CCTGTTACTTTCGCCTACTTTAGCTTAGTTTACTTTGCGAATGGTATGTTGGCATTCATAGCAAGAGGATTTGAGTATAGGCGCAGGGAGGTTCTGCTGCAGTTGTACAGGGCCTTGGTGAGACCGCACCTGGAGTATTGCGTACAGATTTGGTCTCCTAATCTGGGGAAATACATTCTTGCCATAGAGGGAGTACAGAGAAGGTTCACCAGATTGATCCCTGGGATGGCAGGACTTTCATATGAAGAAAGACTGGATAGACTCGGCTTATACTTGCTGGCATTTAGAAGACTGAGAAGACTTATAGAAACATATACAATTCTTAAGGGGTTGGAGAGGCTAGATGCGGGAAGATTGTTCCCGATGTTGGGGAAGTCCAGAACCAGGGGTCACGGCTTAAGGATAAGGGGGAAGTCTTTTAGGACCGAGATGAGAAAACATTTTTTCACACAGGGAGTGGTGAATCTGTGGAATTCTCTGCCACAGAAGGTAGTTGAGGCCAGTTCATTGGCTATATTTAAGAGGGAGTTAGATGTGGCCCTTGTGGCTAAAGGGATCAGGGGGTATGGAGAGAAGGCAGGTACGGGATACTGAGTTGGATGATCAGCCATGATCATATTGAATGGCGGTGCGTACAGGCTCGAAGGGCCGAATGGCCTACTCCTGCACCTATTGTCTATGTTTCTATGAGATACATTGTGGAAAGGGATTCTTCAGCCCACCCAGTCCACGCCAATCCCCGATCACCCATTTACTTTTTTACATCAGTTCTATCTTACGCACGATGGCACGGTGGCGCAGAGTAAAGTTGCTGCCTTACAGCGAATGCAGCGCCGGAGACCCGGGTTCCATCCCCACTACGGGTGCCGTCTGTACGGAGTTTGTACGTTCTCCCCATTTGTAAGTGACCGCGTGGGTTTTCCGTGAGATCTTCGGTTTCCTCCCACACTCGAAAGACGTACAGGTTTGGAGGTTAATTAGCTTGGTGTCTGTGTAAATTGTCCCTAGTCTGTGTAGGATTTTGTCAGTGTGCGGGGATCGCTGGTCGGCGCAGTCCCGGTGGGCCGAAAAGGACCTGTTTCCGCCCTGTATCTCTAAACTAAACGAAACTAAACACTAAGGCCAGTTGACAATTTGCTGAAGGCAAATAACCTACAAATCTGCACGCCTTTGGAGTGCGGGACGAAACTGAAGATCTCGAAGAAAACCCACGCAGGTCACGGGGAGAACGTACCAACTCCGTACAGACAAGCGCCCGTAGTCAGGATCGAACCCGGGTCTCTGGCGCTGTGAGGCAGCAACTCTACCGCTGCGCCACCGTGACGCACACTGTCCCTGTTCCACTGCAAGCGGTCGAGTCACAGCGCCGGACACCCAGGTTCAATGCCGACCACGGGTGCTTGTCGGCACGGAGTTCGCACGTTCTCCCCGTGACCCGCGTGGGATTTCCCCCATCCGCTCCGGTTTCCTCCCGCACTCCAAAGACGTGCAGGTGTGTTGGCTAATTGGCTTCTGTAAATTGTAAACTGTCACCAGCGTGCGTGGCTCGAAGGGCCGAATGGCCTACTCCTGCACCTATTTTCTATGTTTCTATGTTTCTATGCGTATTCATGAGTCAGCAGAACACTGGAAACGTGACAGGGATTTTCACTTAAAATGCTAATCAAATTGCTGCCTCGCTGGAGGTTTTTGTTCCTGCAAATCGCTGGCACACGGAATTGATTGCAACGAACGGATGATTAGAAAACAAGAGAGTGCCGGGGAAAGGTCTTCTTCAGGGGAGGAGCGGAGATGTGCGGGAGGCAGCTCGGGGGAAGACCGATCGATGGGAGTGAGTAACTCACTGAGATCGATGGACCTCAGGAAGTGCACCGGTCCGCGTGGCCCAGTTAGCACTGATGGCGCCGAAGGAGAGACGGGTTCAGATTCCCAGGAGTCAACATTCCCCTCGCCCTTCCCAGTTCTCCCTCTATCTTCCCGTCTCCACCTATATCCTTCCTTTGTCCCGCCCCCCCTGACATCAGTCTGAAGACGTTTTTATTCACAAAATGCTGGAGTAACTCAGCGGGTCAGGCGGCATCTCAGGAGAGAAGGAATGGGTGACGTTTCAGACTGAAGAAGGGTCTCGACCCGAAACGTCACCCATTCCTTCTCCCCTGAGATGCTGCCTGACCCGCTGAGTTACTCCAGCATTTTGTGAATAAAAACTTCTTCAGACTGATGTGGAATTCATCGCCACAGGCGGCTGTGGAGGCCACAAGTCAGTGGATACTTTTAAGGCAGAGATGGATGGATTCTTGATTAGTGCGGGTGTCAGGGGTTATGGGGAGGAGGCAGGAGAATGGGGTTAGGGGGAGAGATAGATCAGCCGTGATTGAATGGCAGAATAGATTTGATGGGCCGAATGGCCTAAATCTGCTCCGAGAACTTATGAGCTTGTGAAAGCAAAGCCTGCTTAAGAGGATTAGTGGGTCATATTTCATATGAGTGGGGAGCGTGCAAACTCCGTACAGACATTCTTGCCATAGAGGGAGTACAGAGAAGGTTCACCAGATTGATTCCTGGGATGGCAGGACTTTCATATGAAGAAAGACTGGATAGACTCGGCTTGTACTCGCTGGAATTTAGAAGACTGAGAGGGGATCTTATAGAAACTTACAAAATTCTTAAGGGGTTGGACAGGCTAGATGCAGGAAGATTGTTCCCGATGTTGGGGAAGTCCAGAACAAGGGGTCACAGTTTAAGGATAAGGGGGAAGTCTTTTAGGACCGAGATGAGAAAGTTTTTTTTCACGCAGAGTGGTGAGTCTGTGGAATTCTCTGCCACAGACGGTAGTTGAGGCCAGTTCATTGGCTATATTTAAGAGGGAGTTAGATGTGGCCCTTGTGGCTAAAGGGGTCAGGGGGTATGGAGAGAAGGCAGGTACGGGATACTGAGTTGGATGATCAGCCGTGATCATATTGAATGGCGGTGCAGGCTCGAAGGGCCGAATGGCCTACTCCTGCACCTATTTTCTATGTTTCTATGTTTCTATGACATCACCCGTAGTCAGGATCGAACGTGGGTCTCTGGCTCTGTAAGGGCAGCAACTCCACCGCCGAGCCGCCCCGAACTGGTGCGAACAGATGTTCGATGGTCAACTTGGAGGGTCAAAGTGCCTACAGTTATGTTGCATCTCTAAAACTGACACCCAGTTGGAGAAATAGTAACCGCAGTAACTATTGAAGAAGCAATAATAATTCATAATTAAAAAATCATGACTGACCGTAAATTCCAGTGGACACACAAGGGAAGGCCTAGAATGAAACAAACACTCAATTAATTGGTGTTTCCTATAGATTTACTTTGATTTTTAATCATAATAATAATAATAATCATACTTTATTAGCCAAGTGTGTTTTGCAATGTACGAGGAATTTCATAGCAATAAAAAGCAACAGAACACACAAAACACATTTTTGTTTTAGAGATACAGCGCGGAAACAGGCCCTTCGGCCCACCGGGTCCGTGCCGCCCAGCGATCCCCGCACACTAACACTATCCCACACACACTAGGGACAATTTTTACATTTACCCAGTCAATGAACCTACATACCTGTACGTCTTTGGTGTGTGGGAGGAAACCGAAGATCTCGGAGAAAACCCACGCAGATCACGGGGAGAACGTACAAACTCCGTACAGACGGCGCCCGTAGTCGGGATGGAACCTGAGTCTCCGGCGCTGCATTCGCTGTGAGGCGGCAACTCTACCGCTGCGCAACCGTGCCGCCCGCCACAGTGACTCCTCCACATTCCTCACTGTGATGGAAGGCCCCTTCTTTGTTCTCCTGCAGTCAGGGGCCTCGAGCCTTCGGTTGACGGGACCATCTTGACTCCCGTAGCCAGCGGTCGGGCCCTCCGTGTCGGGGCGATCAAGCTTCTGCATTGGGGGGGAATCTCAGCTCCCCCACGCCGGGCGATCGTATCCCGGGTCGGGGCTGGTCGAACCTTCTGCGTCTTTGGAATTTCCCGACACCTGCTTCTACCCGAGACCGCAAACTCCTCGATGTTGAAGTCCGCAGGCCGCGGTTGGAGCGTCGATCCCAGGCGAGGGATCCAATGGTAAGTCCACGACCCCCCCGGGGTGGGGCTCAGAGTCAGTCTCGAACAAGGCCGCCAGCTCCACCATGTTAGGCCGCAGAGCGACCGTAGATACGAACCGGAAAACAATCGCCTCTCCGACAAGGTAAGAGATTGAAAAAAAGTTTCTCCCGACCCCCCCCACCCCACATAAAACAAACCAGAGAACATTAAAACACGCTAAAAATAACAAAAAGACGAAAAGACAGACAGACCGTTGGCAAGGCTTGTAAAGGGTCTGTACTGAGTGCCCTCGGTTTAAATGTATTTTCTTGTATGCTGTTGTGCACCCTATATGCAGTTTAGTTCAGAGATACAGCGCGGAAACAGGCCCTTCGGCCTACTGCAGTCCGGTAATTCCCGTACACTAGCACTATCCCACACACACACTAGGGGCAGTTCACATGTCTACAGGAGGAGGAGTTGGCTGCGCCTAACGGCTGCGGCTCTCTGGCAGTCTGTTGTCTTTTTTTCTTTTTTTTGTTTGTGTCGGTGTTGGGATGGTTTTTGTTTCTGTTTTTGGCTGTGTATGTGTGGTGGGGGTGTGGGGTGGGGTGGGGTGGGGCGGGGGGAAACCTTTCTTTTATTAGGTCTCTTCCCCGGGGCGCAGCTTGCCCGCGGGGCCTTCCATCGCCCGGCGCGGCTCGGCTGCGGGACTTAACATCGCCGGCGCGGCTCGGCCGCGGGACGTTTCAGTGCCCGGTGCGGCTCGGGCGCTGGACTTAACATCGCCTGGTGCGGCCGCGGGACGTTTCAGTGCCCGGCGCAGCTTGGCCGCTGGACTTAACATCGCCAGCGCGGCTCGGCCGCGGGACGTTTCAGTGCCCGGTGCGGCTCGGCCGCGGGACGTTTCAGTGCCCGGCGCGGCTTGGCCGTTGGACTTAACATCGCCAGCGCGGCTCGGCCGTGGGACGTTTCAGTGTCCGGTGCGGCTCGGCCGCTGGACTTAACATCGCCCGGTGCGGCCGCGGGACGTTTCGGTGCCCGGGGCGGCTCGGCCGCGGGGCCTTCCATCCCCTTGCGGGGGCTGTGCGTGTCGGTTGCCTCGGTAGGGGTCGAGCTGTCTGTCCGTGGGTGCGGGGGGAAGAGAGGGGAAGTTTTGTTGCTCCATCACAGTGAGGGGGTGTTTGGAGTCACTGTGATGGATGTTTGTGTTGGGGTCGGGTGTCCTGTGTTCTTTTCTTTTTTGCTGTGTCTTGTGACTGCTGAAATTTCGTTCAGTGTTTGTGCCGAGTGACAATAAAGTGTTGTTATGTTATGTTAAGTTATGTACGTCTTTGGAGTGTAGGAAGAGCACCAGGTGAAAACCCACGCAGGTCCTGAATTTTTTCATAAGTTCATAAGTTCATGTGATAGGAGCAGAATTAGGCCATTCGGCCCATCGAGCCTACCCCGCCATTCAATCACAGCTGATCTATCTTTCCCGCTCAACCCCATTCTCCTGCCTTCTCCCCATAACTCCTGTTGCCCGCACTAGGGCGGCACGGTAGCGCAGCGGTAGAGTTGCTGCTTTACAGCGAATGCAGCGCCGGAGACTCAGGTTCGATCCTGACTACGGGTGCTGCACTGTAAGGAGTTTGTACGTTCTCCCCGTGACCTGCGTGGGTTTTCTCCGAGATCTTCGGTTTCCTCCCACACTCCAAAGACGTACAGGTATGTAGGTTGATTGGCTGGGTAAATGTAAAAATTGTCCCTAGTGGGTGTAGCATAGTGTTAATGTACGGGGATCGCTGGGCGGCACGGACTTGGAGGGCCGAAAAGGCCTGTTTCCGGCTGTATATATATGATATGATATGATAATCAAGAATTGGCCAACCTCCGCCTTAAAAACATCCGTCAACTTGGCCTCTGCAGCATTCTATGGCAATGGCTTCCAATGACTTTCCTTTGTCCCGCCCCCCTGACATCAGACTGAAGAAGGGTCTCGACCCGAAACGTCACCCATTCCTTCTCTCCCGAGATGCTGCCTGACCTGCTGAGTTACTCCAGCATTTTGTGAATAAATACCTTCGATTTGTACCAGCATCTGCAGTTATCTTCTTATAATGACTTCCACAGATTCACCACCCTCTGACTAAAGAAATTCCTCCTCCTCCGCAAATGAAAGAGGGGAGAGGGAGAGAGAGAGGGGAGGGAGGGAGGGAGAGAGGGGATGGAGAGAGAGGATGGAGAGAGAGAGAGGGGATGGAGAGAGAGGGAGGAAGAGACAGAAAGTGGAGGGAAGGAATGAGAGACGGGAGAGGGAGAGAGAGAGAGGGGAGGGAGGGAGAGAGGGGATGGAGAGAGAGAGTGTGGAGGGAGGAGGAGAGACACTCAGGGAGAGGGAGAGAGAGAGAGAGACAGAGAGAGAGAGAGAGAGAGAGAGAGAGAGAGAGAGAGAGAGAGAGAGAGAGAGAGAGAGAGAGAGAGAGAGAGAGAGAGAGAGAGAGAGAGAGAGAGAGAGAGAGAGAGAGAGAGAGAGAGAGAGAGAGAGAGAGAGAGAGGGAGAGAGGGAGAGAGGGAGGGAGGGGATGGAGAGAGAGGGAGGAAGAGACAGAAAGTGGAGGGAAGGAATGAGAGAGGGGAGAGGGAGAGAGAGGAGGGGGAGGGAGGGGGAGAGAAGGTAAGAGAGAGGGAGAGGGGAGAGAGAGGAGGAGGGAGAGAGGGGGAGAGAAAGCGAGAGAGAGGGGGGAGGGAGAGGCAAGGCAGCTGGCGAGAGAGGCAGGAATTTGCACCCCAGACACGCCGACAATTAACACGGAGCTGCTCAATATGGAGGCGACGTGTGGTTAATCCAGTGTGAGCTGGGCTCCTACACACGGGCCTGCTCCCGGGGGCCCAGCACAATGCACCCTCAATCACAGCATTCATTACAAGCAGGGATCACTCAGTCGCCTCGAGAAGGCCTCCAGCCTCGCACTTTAATCCGTTTAGTAATGAAAGCAAGAAGCACCTGGAAGCTGGCGGGCTCCAGAGAGGAGCGCTGGAAGCTAATGGAATTCCGCTCACCCCGACGCCTCATTTGTATTCCATTTAGGGGAGAACTCGTGAGAGGAATAGATCGGGGAGACGCACACAGTCTCTAGCCCAGACCAAGCTCTTTGCCGCACATGAGAGGAATAGATCGGGCCGAGCGTATAAACATAGAAACATAGAAAATAGGTGCAGGAGTAGGCCATTCGGCCCTTCGAGCCTGTACGCACCGCCATTCAATATGATCATGGCTGATCATCCAACTCAGTATCCCGTACCTGCCTTCTCTCCATACCCCCTGATCCCTTTAGCCACAAGGGCCACATCTAACTCCCTCTTAAATATAGCCAATGAACTGGCCTCAACTACCTTCTGTGGCAGAGAATTCCACAGACTCACCACTCTCTGTGTGAAAAAATGTTTTCTCATCTCGGTCCTAAAAGACTTCCCCCTTATCCTTAATCTGTGACCCCTTGTTCTGGACTTCCCCAACATCAGGAACAATCTTCCTGCGTCTAGCCTGTCCAACCCCTTAAGAATTTTATATGTTTCTATAAGATCCCCCCTCAGTCTTCTAAATTCCAGCGAGTACAAGCCGAGTCTATCCAGTCTTTCTTCATATGAAAGTCCTGCCATCCCAGGGATCAATCTGGTGAACCTTCTCTGTACTCCCTCTATGGCAAGAATGTCTTTCCTCAGATTAGGAGACCAAAACTGTACGCAATACTCCAGGTGCGGTCTCACCAAGGCCCTGGTAAAATCACGAGAGGAATAGATCGGGCCGAGCGTATAAAATCAGGAGAGGAATAGATCGGGTAGATGCACACTGTCTCTTGCCCAGAGTAGGGGAATCGAGGGCCAGATGACACAGGTTTAAGGTGAAGGGGAAAAGATTAAATAGGAATCTGAGGGGGCAACTTTTTCCACACAGAATGTGGTGGGTGTATGGAACGAGCTGCCAGAGGAGGTAGTTGAGGCTCAGACTAACCCAGCGTGTAAGAAGCAGTTGGACAGGTACATGGACAGGACGGGTTTGGAGGGATATGGGCAGGTGGGACTAGTGTAGCTGGGACACGTTGGCCGGTGTGGGCGAGTTGGGCCGAAGCGCCCTTTTCCACACCGTATCACTCTATAACTCGAAAAGTACATTTCAAAACTGTTACCTCGTTGCTAGTAGGTGGAGCTTGGATCAGTTCATCTGCGACACGGTGGCACAGCGGCAAAGTTACCGCCTTACCACACTTACAGCACAGTGGCGGTGCTGGCTCGAAGGGCCGAATGGCCTACTCCTGCACCTATTGTCTATTGTCTATTTCTAAAACTAATACCAAAACTAAACATCCACACAGGTATATATCCAAAAATATTATATATTAGTCATAGAGTCATAGAGTCATGGAGTCCTACAGCACAGAAAGAGGCCCTTCGGCCCATCGTGTCCGCGCCGCCCGTTACCAAACACAGTCTAATTTTAATCCCATTTTCCCGCATTTGGACCGTAGCCCTGAATGTTGTAGCATTTCAAGTGCCCATCCAAATAAATAAATGGATATGTGTGTGTGTGTGTGTGCGTGTGTGTGTGTGTGTGTGCGTGTGTGTGCGTGCGTGCGTGTGTATAGAATAGATATATATATATATATATATACACACTGAACTTTTTTTTTTTTACTATGGGTTTTACAGAGTACAGTGTTTACATTGCTGGTGCAAGTAAGAATGTAATTGTTCTGTTTTGGGACTTACTTCTTCCGGCAGCTCGTTCCCCACACCCACCTCCCTGTGTGTGAAAAAGTTCACCCTCAGAATCTTTTCCCCCTTCACCTTGAACCCGTGTCCTCTGGTCCTCGATTCCCCAACTCTGGGCTAGAGACTCTGTGCGTCCACCCGATCTACTCCTCTCATGTGTCGGGCAGGCGCTGGTTTAAATCGGAGGTGGACACAAAACGCTGGAGCAACTCAGCGGGACAGGCAGCATCTCCGGAGACAAGGAACGGCTGAAGCCTGAAGAAGGGCCTCGACCCGAAACATCACCCCTTCCTTCTCTCCAGAGATGCTGCCTGACCCGCCGAGTTACTCCAGCAGCGTGTGTCTATCTCCCATCCCTCTCATTATTTTATGGACAATAGACAATAGGTGCAGGAGGAGGCCATTCGGCCCTTCGAGACAGCACCGCCATTCAATGTGATCATGGCTGATCATTCTCAATCAGTACCCCGTTCCTGCCTTCTCCCCGTACCCCCTGACTCCGCTATCCTTAAGAGCTCTATCCAGCTCTCTCTTGAATCCATTCAGAGAATTGGCCTCCACTGCCTTCTGAGGCAGAGAATTCCACAGATTCACAACTCTCTGACTGAAAAAGTTTTCCGTTCTAAATGGCCTACCCCTTATTCTTAAATTGTCCCGAGCGTGCGTAGGATAGTGCCAGTGATCGCTGGTCGGCGCGGATTCGGTGGGCCGAAGGGCCTGTTTCCGCGCTGTATCGCTGAAAGAACGGAAACATTGAAAGGTTCACGAGCACTCTTACTCCTGCACACGGACTAATGGGAAGACTTGTACTCGCTGGAATTTAGAAGACTGAGGGGGGATCTTATTGAAACATATAAAATTCTTAAGGGGTTGGACAGGCTAGACGCGGGAAGATTGTTCCCGATGTTGGGGGAGTCCAGAACCAGGGGTCACAGCTTAAGGATAAGGGGGAAGTCTTTTAGGACCGAGATGAGAAAACATTTCTTCACACAGAGAGTGGTGAATCTGTGGAATTCTCTGCCACAGAAGGTAGTTGAGGCCAGTTCATTGGCTATATTTAAGAGGGAGTTAGATGTGGCCCTTGTGGCTAAAGGGACCAGGGGGTATGGAGAGAAGGCAGGTACGGGATACTGAGCTGGATGATCAGCCATGATCATATTGAATGGCGGTGCGTACAGGCTCGAAGGGCCGAATGGCCTACTCCTGCACCTATTTTCTATGTTTCTATGTTTAAGACTTTGTTATTTATGAGGTGCACTTTTGAATGGAAGATTAATTTTCCTTTTCACCTTTTCTCTGGTGGATGTGGTTTGAGCCACCTAATAGGATTTTAAATTTAACCTGCCCTGTACATCCCAATCTCATGCGCTGCCCTTGAAGTGGCAGATGGCTTGTTTTAACTTAGGCTGCGAGCTTAGGGAAAGGTCATAGCCAATTCTCGGTAAAGCCGGCTGCAACATCACTCATTTTCTCTGCGCACAGCGAGGCTTACCGTGTCCTGAAAATAACAGCCAGCAAATGTATGGGCAGGTTAGACAAATTAGTGACCCTTGCCAGGTTGGCCGACGAACATAAATGGCCACCCACGACCCCTGCTTAGGCTGGTATTCGGCCTTTCATAACTCAAAGGCCTGCCACGGCAAACATAGAAACATAGAAAATAGGTGCAGGAGTAGGCCATTTGGCCCTTCGAGCCTGCACCTCCATTCAATATGATCATGGCTGATCATCCAGCTCAGTATCCCGTACCTGCCTTCTCTCCATACCCCCTGATCCCTTTAGCCACAAGGGCCACATCTAACTCCCTCTTAAATATAGCCAATGAACTGGCCTCAACTACCTTCTGTGGTAGAGAATTCCACAGACTCACCACTCTCTGTGTGAAGAAATGTTTTCTCATCTCGGTCCTAAAAGACTTCCCCCTTATCCTTAAACTGTGACCCCTTGTTCTGGACTTCCCCAACATCGGGAACAATCTTCCTGCATTTAGCCTGTCCAATCCCTTAAGAATTTTGTAAGTTTCAATTAGATCCCCCCTCAGTCTTCTAAATTCCAGCGAGTACAAGCCGAGTCTTTCTTCATATGAAAGTCCTGCCATCCCAGGGATCAATCTGGTGAACCTTCTCTGTACTCCCTCTATGGCAAGAATGTCTTTCCTCAGATTAGGAGACCAAAACTGTACACAATACTCCAGGTGCGGTCTCACCAATGCCCTGTACAACTGAAGCAGAACCTCCCTGCTCCTATACTCAAATCCTCTTGCTATGAATGCAAGACCAGTTTCGCCTTTAGTTGAGAGAAACAGGCCCTTCGGCCCAGCGAGTCCGTGCCCGCCAGCGATCCCCGCCCACGGGTGCTATCCCACACACGCCAGGAACAATTTACATTTATACCGGGCCGCTTGACCTACAAGCCTGCACGTCTTTGGAGTGTGGGAGGAAACCGGAGATCTCGGAGCAGACCCACGCGGGTCACGGGGAGAACGTGCAAACTCCGTACAGACAGCACCCGTGGACGGGATCAAACCCGGGTCTCTGGAGCCGTAAGCGCTGTAAGGCGGTGACTCCACCGCTGCGCCACCGTGTCGGCCATTTTAGTTTTGAGATGCTTCCAAGATGGCGCCCAACCCAGACAACTATTTGCGTGCTGGCCACAAAAGCAGATCGACAATCTCAAATGACATCGCTCCGCACTCTTCAATCTCTGTTCCCTCAGCAACATTTCTTCCGTTAACTATGGCCTTGCGCTAAACGTTATGCCCTTATCGTGTATCTATACGAAAATAACTGCAGATGCTGGTACACTATCGAAGGTATTTGTTCACAAAATGCTGGAGTAACTCAGCAGGTCAGGCAGCATCTCGGGAGAGAAGGAATGGGTGACGTTTCGGGTCGAGACCCTTCTTCAGGTCTGAAGAAGGGTCTCGACCCGAAACGTCACCCATTCCTTCTCTCCCGAGATGCTGCCTGACCCCCTGAGTTACTCCAACATTTTGTGAATAAAAACTTCTTGAGTAACTCAGCAGTAACTCAGCAGGTCAGGCAGCATCTCGGGAGAGAAGGAATGGGTCGTGAAGAAGGGTCTCGACCCGAAACGTCACCCATTCCTTCTCTCCCGAGATGCTGCCTGACCTGCTGAGTTACTCCAGCATTTCATGTATCTATACACTGTAAATGGGCCGATCGTAATCATGCCCTGTCCATCCGCTGGCTGGTCAGCACGCAACGAAAGTTTTTCACTGTACCTCGGTACACGGGACAATAAATTAAAACTGAAACTGAAACTGAGGAGATACAGCGTGGAAACAGGCCCTTCGTCCAACCGCGCCCGCGCCGACCAGACTTACCGTGTCCTGAAAAGGACAGCCAGCAAATGTATGGCCAGGTTAGACAAATTAGTGACCCTTGTCAGGTTGGCCTAAGAGAATAAATTACCACGCATTACCCCTGCTTAGGCAGGTAATCGGCCTTTTATAACTGCAAGACCTGTTTCGTTTGTTGTCTTGTGTCCCCTCTCTCTCCGTCCCTCCCCCACCCTGGTCATCGTACTAGTTTCGTTGTCGTCCCGTTGAGTTTCACTGTCTGTATAACCTGCCCCACAGCCAACAATGGACCATTGTGGGCTCCACCTTTCCTTGATCACCGTTGCCTTCTGCATATCTTCCATTCATTTGTTCTCTGTACTTGTATCTCTCTCTCTCTCTCTCTCGTTTCCCTTTCCCCCGATTCTCAGTCTGAAGAAGGGTCTCGATCTCCAGCTTCTTGTGCCTATCTTTAGTTGAGGTTGGTTTATGATTGCCACGTGTAGTGAGGTACAGCAAAAAGCCTTTGCCTGCTCTACAGTCAGAGAAAAGACGAGGTGATGTTTCGTGTCGGAACCGAGATCTTCGGTTTCCTCCCACACTCCGAAGACGTACAGGTTTGTAGGTTAATTGGCTTGATATAAATGTAAATTGTCCCCAGTCTGAAGAAGGCTCTCGAACCCGAAACGTCATCCATTCCTTCTCCCCAGAGATGCTGCCTGACCCGCTGAATTACTCCAGCATTTTGTGTCTAAATCTTCGATTTAAACCAGCATCTGCAGTTCCTTCACACACAAATTCTTGATTAAAACGGATGTCAAGGGAGAAGGCAGGAAAATGGGATTAGGAGGCAGAGATCAGCCATGATTGAATCGCAAAGTGTGTAGTCATACATTTCAGTCGTAGAAACATAGAAACAAAGCAAAATAGGTGCAGGAGGAGGCCATTCGGCCCTTCGAGCCACCAGCGACATTCAATATGATGATCATCATCATCATCATATATATACAGTCGGAAACAGGCCTTTTCGGCCCTCCAAGTCCGTGCCGCCCAGCGATCCCCGTACATCAACACTATCCTACACCCACTAGGGACAATTTTTACATTTACCCAGCCAATTAACCTACATACCTGTACGTCTTTGGAGTGTGGGAGGAAACCGAAGATCTCGGAGAAAACCCACGCAGGTCACGGGGAGAACTTACAAACTCCTTACAGTGCAGCACCCGTAGTCAGGATCGAACCTGAGTCTCCGGCGCTGCATTCGCTGTAAAGCAGCAACTCTACTGCTGCGCTACCGTGCCGCATGGCTGATCATGCGAAATCAGTACCCCGTTCCTGCTTTCTTCCCATATCCCTCAATTCCGTTAGCCCTAAGAGCTAAATCTAACTCCCTCTTGAAAACATCCAGTGAATCGGCCTCCACTGCCTTCAGAATTCCACAGATTCACAACTCTCTGAGTGAAAAGGTTTTTCCTCATCTCAGTCCCAAATGGCCTACCCCTTACTCTTAAACTGTGTGACCCCCTGGTTCTGGACTCCCCCAACATGGAGAACATTTTCCCTGCATCTAGCCTGTCCAATCCCCTAATAATTTTACATGTTTCTATAAGATCCCCTCTCATCCTTCTAAATTCCAGTGAATACAAGTCCAGTCGGCCCATTCTTTCATCATACGTCATTCGGACCTGACATTCAGTGTGGGATTGTGAGACTGCATCGTATCTGTGCAGTACTTAACTTATCACTGGATGTGGCAGGACTGTCGGCTCTTAATCTGCCCTGTTTGTTATGGGATCAGGTAGCTGTTGCAAACTGCTTGTGATGAGCCGAGTCCTGTTGACACTCAGTTCATCTTTACACATCCAAACTCCAGTAAAGGTTGCTCCTATCGCCATTAAAGGTTATCGACACTGCCTCTGTGACCGGGGGTCAATGAAGCAGAAGTGTATAAAATCATGAGAGGAATAGATCGGGTAGAGTGAGTAAACTCTGTATAAAATAAAAGATTATTAAGGGGTTGGACACGTTAGAGGCAGGAAACATGTTCCCAATGTTGGGGGAGTCCAGAACCAGGGGCCACACAGTTTAAGAATAAGGGGTCGGCCATTTAGAACTGAGATGAGGAAAAACTTTTTCAGTCGGAGAGTTGTGAATCTGTGGAATTCTCTGCCTCAGAAGGCAGTGGAGGCCAATTCTCCGAATGCATTCAAGAGAGAGCTAGATAGAGCTCTTTTAAGGATAGCGGAGTCAGGGGGTATGGGGAGAAGGCAGGAACGGGGTACTGATTGAGAATGATCAGCCATGATCACATTGAATGGCGGTGCTGGCTCGAAGGGCCGAATGGCCTCCTCCTGCACCTATTGTCTATTGACCCGTACCTTCTCTCCAGAGATGCCGCCTGTCCCGCTGAGTTACTCCAGCATGTGGTGTCCAACTTCGAGGGAAAGCGAAGGTTAGCTTTTCCCTGAGGGGGGAGGGGAGAAGAGGGATCGCCCGGGATCCCGACTGGTCCTTGATTATGCTGCTGGCCTTGCCGAGGCAGCGCGAGGTGCAATTAATCCTGCTGATCAATGAGGCCATCAGTACTTTGGCCAGTGGTCATACTTTGTTGGTGTCTGCTTGCAGCACGATGCTCCGGTGTGAAACACTGGTCAGCACTGAGCTCGGAGTTTTAAACAGGTAAATCAATCTCACACACCTGTCAGACAGACAGCATAAAATACTGAGGAAGCCATTCAATGGGCCTGTAGGCAGAGATTGCGTGGGCTGAACGTGGCATTGGAAGGAACTGCAGATGCCGGTCCACAGCGAAGACCAAAGATACTAGAGGAGCAAGATGGACCACTCCGTTGAAATCGCCTGCACTGAAGTGCAGTACGCAAAGGAGCGTAACGGCCGCCATTTTAGTAGGCAAAACCCGCCGTTCGCTCTGCCTCTCGCAGTGCAATCAGCGTTTTGGGGGAACAGTATGTGTGATGATGCCATTAAAATGCAGAATATATCTCGTCTATCAAGGGCGTGCAGCGTAGGTTTACTAGGTTAATTCCCGGAATGGCGGGACTGTCGTATGTTGAAAGACTGGAGCGACTAGGCTTGTATACACTGGAATTTAGAAGGATGAGAGGGGATCTTATCGAAACGTATAAGATTATTAAGGGGTTGGACACGTTAGAGGCAGGAAACATGTTCCCAATGTTGGGGGAGTCCAGAACAAGGGGCCACAGTTTAAGAATAAGGGGTCGGCCATTTAGCGCTGAGATGAGGAAAAACCTTTTCAGTCAGAGAGTTGTGAATCTGTGGAATTCTCTGCCTCAGAAGGCAGTGGAGGCCAATTCTCTGAATGCATTTCAAGAGAGAGCTAGATAAGGATAGCGGAGTCAGGGGGTATGGGGAGAAGGCAGGAACGGGGTACTGATTGAGAATGATCAGCCATGATCACATTGAATGGCGGTGCGTACAGGCTCGAAGGGCCGAATGGCCTCCTCCTGCACCTATTGTCTATTGTCTATTGTCTATTGTCACCCGTAGTCGGGATCGAACCCGGGTGCCCGGCGCTGCATTCGCTGTAAGGCGGCAACTCTACTGCTAGGCCACCCTAGCCGTTTTCTTCACTTTAGCAAAACTGTAACTGAATACACTTTACTCTCGGTAATTAAAGAAACTTTAAAGAGACACATCTCTTTTCACGTCTATAAAGGGCAGTCAATTTGTCCATGTGCAAAAACAAACGCATTCAAAGTCATTCACATTTTTTTAATGTATCCACAAGAACCATCTCTCCACTGAACAGTACGGATACGAAGGGCCGAATGGCCTCCTCCTGCACCTATTGTCTATTGTCTATTGACACAGAGTGCTGGAGTAGTTCAGCAGGTCAGGTACCATCTCTGGAGAGCTTGGATACTGTAGGTGATGTTTTGGGTCGACCTTCTTGAGCTGGTGTTATGGTCTGAAGATGGGTCTCGACCTGAAACATCACCTACCCTTGTTCCCCGGAGATGCTGCCTGACCTGCTGGGTTACTCCAGCACTTTGTGGACTTTTGTGCATCTGCAGTTCCTTGTTTCTTCGTGTCAGAAGCAAGTTGGATTGTTTGTTACGTGTATTTTTAAAGATATCTTATCTTTTTCGATTTTCGATTTAGAGATACCGCTCGGAAACAGGCCTTTCGACCTACAGATTCCACGCCGACCAGCGATCCCCGCACACTAATGCTGTCCTGATTATTACCTGAATGGTGGCCAATTAGGAAAAGGGGAGATGCAACGTGACCTGGGTGTCATGGTGCACCAGTCATTGAAAGCAAGCGTGCAGGTGCAGCAGGCAGTGAAGAAAGCGAATGGTATGTTAGCATTCATAGCAAGAGGATTTGAGTATAGGAGCAGGGAGGTTCTGCTGCAGCTGTACAGGGCCTTGGTGAGACCGCACCTGGAGTATTGTGTACAGTTTTGGTCTCCTAATTTGAGGAAAGACATTCTAGCCTTAGAGGGAGTACAGAGAAGGTCCACCAGATTGATCCCTGGGATGGCAGGACTTTCATATGAAGAAAGACTGGATAGACTAGGCTTATACTCGCTGGAATTTAGAAGACTGAGGGGGGATCTTATAGAAACATATAAAATTCTTAAGGGGTTGGAGAGGCTAGATGCGGGAAGATTGTTCTCGATGTTGGGGAAGTCCAGAACCAGGGGTCACAGCTTAAGGATAAGGGGGACGTCTTTTAGGACCGAGATGAGAAAAAATTTCTTCACACAGAGAGTGGTGAGTCTGTGGAATTCTCTGCCACAGAAGGTAGTTGAGGCCAGTTCATTGGCTATATTTAAGAGTGAGTTTGATGTGGCCCTTGTGGCTAAAGGGATCAGGGGGTATGGAGAGAAGGCAGGTACGGGATACTGTTGGATGATCAGCCATGATCATATTGAATGGCGGTGCAGGCTCGAAGGGCCGAATGGCCTACTCCTGCACCTATTTTCTATGTTTCTATGTTTCTATGTCCCGCACACAATTTACAATTTTTACTGAAGCCAATTAACCTACGAACCGGTACGTCTTTGGAGTGTGGGATGAAACCGGAGCTCCTGGGGAAAAACCCACGCGGATCACGGGGAGAACGTACAAACTCCGTGCAGACAGCACCCGTGGTCGGGATCGAACCCGGGTCTCTGGCGCTGTGAGGCAGCAACTCTACCGCTGCGCCACCGTGCCGCCCATTTCATTCTCAAAATTAAATGGAAGGCCTAGATAGAGTGGGTGTGGAGAAGATGTTTCCACTAGTGGGAGAGTCTGGGACCAGAGGGCACAGGCTCAGAATTAAAGGACGTTCCTTCAGAAAGGAGATGAGGAGGAATTTCTTTAGGCAGAGGGCGGTGAATCTGTGGAATTCATTGCCACAGGCGGCTGTGGAGGCCAAGTCAGTGGATATTTTTAAGGCAGAGATAGATAGATTCTTGATTAGTGCGGGTGTCAGAGGTTATGGGGAGAAGGCAGGAGAATGGGCTTAGGAGGGAGAGATAGATCAGCCATGATTCAATGGTGGAGTAGACTGAGGGTTGCCAACTGTCCCGTATTAGCCAGGACATCCTGTATTTTGGGCTAAATTGGTTTGTCCCCTATGGGACCGCCCTTGTCCCATGTTAGGCCCAGGGGGCGCTGTAGGCCCGGACACTGTAGGCCCGGGGGGCGCTGTAGGCCCGGACACTGTAGGCCCGGGGGGCGCTGGAGACCCGGACACTGTAGGCCCGGGGGGCGCTGGAGACCCGGACACTGTAGGCCCGGGGGAGGCTGTAGGCCCGGACACTGTAGGCCAGGGGGCTGCTGTAGACCCAGACACTGTAGGCCCGGACACTGTAGGCCAGGGGGCTGCTGTAGACCCGGACACTGTAGGCTAACGGAGTATGTTCGGGGAGTGGGGCCGAGTATGTTCGCCTAACGGAGGTTGCGTGGCAACCCACCTCCCGGCCCGGGCGGCCGCCATTGGTGGAGCGGGAGCACGTGGCCGCTGGCTGGGTGAGGTCACGTGGGGCGCGGGCGTCCCGTATTTGGGAGTGAGATAGTTGGCAACCCCTAAGTAGACTTGATGGGCCGAATGGCCTAATTCTGCTCCGATCACTTATGAACGGGAATGGAAATTTTGCATTCTTGGCGTTTATTATTGGTGCGGAGTTTTATAGTGTAAACTAAAACCCTCAATTTTTCCACTTGGGAATTCACGGTTATTTTATTACACTTATCTGTTAAAACCGAAAGACCTAAATCCCAAATTTTAAATCCAACGGCAGCATTTCAAGGCTCAATGCACATGGCCTGAGGAACATACCTAGTCCGATATGGAGAATTTTGAGCAACTAATATTCTCCACATCCAGTAGCTACTCTCCATCGCAATTAATTGATAAGGTATTCCCCCCCCCCTCCCCCAAAAAACTATTTTGCATCAAAATATAGAGGTCTGCTATTTTGAAAATTCTTATCCTACCAATGTTGTCATTGCCTGTGTTATTTTTCTGAAGGCGCACATTATTGGAAGAGGTGCGTATTAGTGGAATCTACATTTGTAATGGGAGACATGTTCACAGAATTAGTCTGCCGGACCTGTTGCACAGTACCGCCCATCCAAGAGAGACCTAGTGCAGACTGGGTGATCGTTTCGCTGAACACCTCCGCTCAGACCGCCTTGGCCTACGCGATCTCCCAGTTGCCAAACACTTTAACTCCCCCCCCCCCCCATTCCCACACTGACCTTTCTGTCCTGGGCCTCCTCCACCGTCAGAGTGAGGCCCAGCTAGGGTTGCCAACTGTCCCGTATTAGCCAGGACATCCAGTATTTTGGGCTAAATTGGTTTGTCCCGTACGGGACCGCCCTTGACCCGTATTAGGCCCGGGGGGCACTGTAGGCCCGGACGCTGTAGGCCCGGACACTGTAGGCCCGGACGTTGTAGGCCCAGACACTGTAGGCCCGGACACTGTAGGCCGGGACACTGTCGGCCCGGACACTGTAGATCCGGACATTGTAGGTCCAGACAGCGTAGCTCTGGACAGTATAGGCTCGAAGGCCCGGGCGCCGCCCAACGGAGGTTACATAGCAACCCGCCTCCCGGCCCGGGCGGCCGCCATTGGTGGAGCGGGAGCACGTGGCCGCTAGCTGGGTGAGGTCACGTGGGGCGCGGGGCGGTGACGTCACCTTGTCCCTTATTTGGGAGTGAGATAGTTGGCACCCCTAGGCCCAGCGCAAATTGGAGGAACAGCACCTCAGATTTCGCTTGGGCAGCTTACACCCCAGCGGCATGAATATTGACTTCTCTAACTTCAAGTAACCCTTGCTTTCACCCTTTCTCTCTCCGCCCCACCCCCACCCGAGTCCTCAGCCAACAATGGACCATTGTGGGCTCTACCTTTCCAGAGTCGTCGGTGCCTGCTCTATTTTGTTCCGTACCTTCCCGTGCCTCTGGTGTCCCCCCTCCCTGACGATCACCTATTCCTTCTCTCCAGAGATGCTGCCTGGCCCGCTGAGTTACTCCATCTCTTTGTGTCTGGAATGGGACTGTAAGCTGCCCAAGCGAAATCTGAGGTGGTGTTCCTCCAATTTGCACTGGGCCTCACTCTGACAGTGGAGGAGGCCCGGGACAGGAAGGGCAGTGTGGGAATGGGAGGGGGAGTTGAAGTGTTTAGCCACCGGGGAGATCAGGTAGGCCAAGGCGGTCTGAGTGGAGGCGTTTGGTTCAGTTTGGTCCGGGCCTACAGTGTGCCGAGGTGCAGTGAAAAGCTTTTGGGTTTGTGCTGTGCAGTCAGCAGTGCTAACCAGTCGATCTTCCTTCCTGCAGTTCCTTCCTGCACAAGGAGTAAACAATAATCACTCACGATGGTTCGAAGGTTGTTGTCGATGGCGAGCTTCAGGCTTGTTACGTAGCAGCTTTGTAGCACCTTCTCGGGAAGCTCCTCCTTCCCCCGCACGATGGGCCCCACCGTGTGGATCACATCTGTGGAGGGAGGAAAACCAGAGACCTGTCAATATAGAAGATGGGCACAAAACGCAGGAGTAACTCAGCGGGGGACAGGCAGCATCCCTGGAGAGAAGGAATGGCCGACGTTTCCGGTCGAGACCCTTCTTCAGACTGAGAGTCGGGGAAGACACTGACATATGGAAGGGCAAGGTGTGAAAACGACAGATCAAAGCCGACGACGATCTAAAGGGCAGCACGGTGGCGCAGCGGAAGAGTTATAGATAATAGACAATAGACAATAGGTGCAGGAGGAGGCCATTTGGCCCTTCGAGCCAGCACCGCCATTCAATGTGATCATGGCTGATCATTCTCAATCAGTACCCCGTTCCTGCCTTCTCCCCATACCCCCTGACTCCGCTATCCTTAAGAGCTCTATCTAGCTCTCTCTTGAATGCATTCAGGGAATTGGCCTCCACTGCCTTCTGAGGCAGAGAATTCCACAGATTCACAACTCTCTGACTGAAAAAGTTTTTCCTCATCTCTGTTCTAAATGGCCGACCCCTTATTCTTAAACTGTGTGGCCCCTTGTTCTGAACTCCCCCAACATTGGGAACATGTTTCCTGCCTTTAACGTGTCCAACCCCTTAATAATCTTATACGTTTCGATAAGATCTCCTCTCATCCTTCTAAGTTGCTGCCTTATGACGAATGCAGCGCCGGAGACCCGGGTTCGATCCTGACTACGGGGGCTGTCTGTACGGAGTTTGCACGTTCTCCCCGTAACCTGCGTGGGTTTTCCCCGAGATCTTCGGCTTCCCCCCCACACTCCAAAGACGTGCAGGTGTGTAGGTTAATCGGCTTGGTATAAATGTAAAAATTGTCCCTAGTGGGTGTAGGATAGTGTTAGTGTGCGGGGATCGCTGGTCGGCGCGGACCCGGTGGGCCGAAAGGGCGTGTTTCCACGCTGTAACTTTAAACGAAGCTAAACTAAAAACGAAAAGTAGAATGATTCATCGTTGGCTGAAGGTGAAGGTGACAACAAGGCAGACAAACAGTAAAATGCATCAGGAGGACAGTTACCAATTGATATTCACACACACGCGCACGCACACACGCACACGCACACACAAACACGCACATGTACGCACGCACAAACACGCACGCACGCCGCACACACGCACATGTACGCACGCACACACACACACACACACAAGCACACACATACACACATACGCACCTACGCACACACACACACGCCGCACACATGCAAACTCGCACACATGCAAGAACGCACGCGCGCACACACAAACACACACACACGCACACACACACGCACGCGCGCACACACACACACACACACGCATGCACACACACACGCACGCACGCATGCACGCACGCACGCACGCACGCACGCACGCACGCACACACACACACACACACACACACAGAAAAACAACCAAACAATAATAGTGCAAAAAGACACACCAATGTCCCCAAGTCTCTGTAGTTCAGATCTTTTACAGTCACAGAGTCACAGACTGATACAGCGTGGAAACAGGCCCTTCAGCCCAACTTGCCCACAACGGCCAACATGTCCCAGCTACACTAGTCCCACCACTTGCCTGCGTTCGGCCCATATCCCTCCAAACCCGTCCTATCCATGTACCTGTCTAATTGTTTCTTAAACGTTGGGATGTACACAAAAAGCTGGTGTGATTCAGCGGGACAGGCAGCATCTCTGGAGAGAAGGAATGGGTGGCATTTCGGATCGAGACCCTTCTTCAGACTGAGAGTCGGGCGAGAGGGAAACCGGAGATACGGAAGGGTAAGGTGTGAAAACGACAGATCAACGCAGACGATGATCAAGGAAATGTAGAATGGCTCATTGTTGGCTGAGGGGAAGGCCATCGTCTGCTTTGATCTGTCGTTTTCACACCTCACCCTTCCACATCTCTAGTTTCCCTCTCCCCTGTCTCTCAGTCTGAAGGTCTCGACCCAAAACGTCACCCATTCCTTCTCTCCGGAGATGCTGCCTGTCCCGCTGAGTTACTCCAGCATTTTGTGCCTATCTTCGGTGTAAATCAGCATCTGCAGTTCCTTCCTACACATGCTTTTACTAAGAGAACTCTTCTGCTAAGAGAATGCCAAAAGAGGAAATTGGTGGGATCTGTAAAAGATTAATAATACAATCAGACAGGAAATCCAACTGTTCTTAATCTTGCCACTCAGAAATCAGACAATTAATTTTAAGCACATCTCATTTAACCTCATCTATTGCATCCGCTGCTCTAGATGTCAACCTATTTGCATCGGCGAAACCAAGCGCAGGCTCGGCGATCGCTTCGCTCAACACCTGCGCTCGGTCCGCATTAACCAAACTGATCTCCCGGTGGCCGAGCACTTCAACTCCCCCTCCCACTCCCAGTCTGACCTTTCTGTCATGGTCCTCCTCCAGTGCCATAGTGAGGCCCACCGGAAATTGGAGGAACAGCACCTCATATTTCGCCTGGGCAGCTTGCAGCCCAGTGGTATGAACATCGACTTCTCCAACTTTAGATAGTTCCTCTGTCCCTCCCGTCCCTTCCTCCTTCCCAGATCTCTCTCTATCTTAAGAGTATAAGAAAATAACTGCAGATGCTGGTACAAATCGATTTATTCACAAAATGCTGGAGTAACTCAGCAGGTCAGGCAGCATCTCGGGAGAGAAGGAATGGGTGACGTTTCGGGTCGAGACCCTTCTTCAGACTGATGTCGGGGGTGGGACAAAGGAAGGATATAGGTGGAGACAGGAAGATAGAGGGAGATCTGGGAAGGAGGAGGGGAAGGGAGGGACAGAGGAGCTATCTGAAGTTGGAGAAGTCGACGTTCATACCACCAGGCCGCAAACTGCCCAGGCGAAATATGAGGTGCTGCTCCTCCAACCTCCGGCGGGCCTCACCATGGCACTGGAGGAGGCCCATGACAGAGAGGTCAGACTGGGAATGGGAGGGGGAGTTAAAGTGCTGGGCCACCGGGAGATCAGTTGCGTTAATGCGGACCGAGCGCAGGTGTTCAGCGAAGCGATCGCCGAGCCTGCGCTTGGTTTCGCCGATATAGATAAGTTGACATCTAGAGCAGCGGATGCAATAGATGAGGTTGGAGGAGGTGCAGGTGAACCTCTGTCTCACCTGGAAAGAATGTTTGGGTCCTTTGATGGAGTTGAGGGGGGAGGTAAAGGGACAGGTGTTGCATCTCGTGCGGTTGCAAGGGAAAGTGCCCGGGGTTAGGGTGGTTTGGGTAGGAAGGGACGAGTGGACCAGGGAGTTGCGGAGGGAACGGTCTCTGCGGAACGCAGAGAGGGGAGGGGATGGGAAGATATGGCCAGTGGTGGGGTCCTGTTGTAGGTGACGGAAATGTTGGTGGATAATATGTTGGATCCGCTGGCTGGTGGGGTGGAAGGTGAGAACGAGGGGGATCCTGTCCTTGTTGCGAGTGTGGGGATGGGGAGCAAGAGCGGAGCTGCGGGATGTAGAAGAGACCCTAGTGAGAGCCTCATCTATAATGGAGGAGGGGAAGCCCCGTTTTCTGAAAAACGAGGACATCTCGGAAGCCCTAGTGTGAAACACCTCATCCCGGGCGCAGATGTGGCGTAGACGGAGGAATTGGGAGTAGGGGATAGACTTTTTGCAGGGGACCGGGTGGGAAGAAGTGTAGTCCAGATAGCTGTGCGAGTCGGTGGGCTTGTAATAAATGTCCGTCACTAGTTTTTCTCCTGTGATGGAGATGGTGAGGTCCAGAAACGGGAGGGAGATGTCAGAGATAGTCCAGGTATATTTAAGAGCAGGATGGAAATTGGAGGTGAAGTGTATAAAGTCAGTGAGTTCTGCATGGGTGTAAGAGGTAGCACCAATGCAGTCGTCGATGTAGCGGAGGTAGAGTTCGGGGATGGGGCCAGTGTACGTCTGGAACAGGGATTGTTCGACGTACCCAACAAAGAGGCAGGCGTAGCTAGGGCCCATGCGAGTGCCCATAGCCACGCCTCTGGTTTGGAGGAAGTGGGAGGAGTCAAAGGAGAAGTTGTTGAGGGTAAGAACCAGCTCTGCTAGGCGGAGGAGAGTGTTGGTCGATGGGGATTGGCTGGTTCTACGGTCGAGGAAGAAACAGAGGGCTTCGAGACCATCCTTGTGGGGGATGGAAGTGTAGAGTGACTGGACATCCATGGTGAAAATGAGGGAGTGGGGGCCTGGGAACCGGAAGTTATCCAGGAAATGGAGAGCGTGTGAGGTGTCTTGGACGTAGGTGGGGAGGGATTTGACCAGGGGGGATAGGATGGAGTCGAGGTAGGTAGAGATAAGTTCGGTCTCCACCTATATCCTTCCCTTGTCCCGCCCCCCTGACATCAGTCTGAAGAAGGGTCTCGACCCGAAACGTCACCCATTCCTTCTCTCCCGAGATGCTGCCTGACCTGCTGAGTTACTCCAGCATTTTGTGAATAAATACCTTCGATTTGTACCAGCATCTGCAGTTATTTTCTTATATAATTAATTTTAAGCTCTCTGTAGCTTTCTTTCAATAATCCCTTTCGTTCTGATGGGATCCAGCTCAGAGATATGGTTACAGGGTTTGCACCCGGGGCTAATATATTTAGTTTTAGTTTCGTTTCGTTTATTGTCACGTGTACCGAGGTACAGTGAAAAGCTTTTGTTGCGTGCTAACCGGTCAAATCTCATATTATGCTTGGGCAGCTTACAGCCCAGTGTCATCAGTTTTGATTTCTCTAACTTCAAGTAGCCCCAGCATTCCCTCTCTCTCTCTCTCTCCCTCTCTCCCCCACCCAAGTCGCACCAGCTTCTCGTTCTCACCCAACAAACAGCGATCAACGGGCCACAGTTTAAGGCCATTTAGAACTGAGATGAGGAAAAGCTTTTTCAGTTAGAGAGTTGTGAATCTGTGGAATTCTCTGCCTCGGAAGGCAGTGGAGGCCAATTCTCTGAATGCATTCAAGAGAGAGCTAGATAGAGCTCTTAAGGATAGCGGAGTCAGGGGGTATGGGGAGAAGGCAGGAACGGGGTACTGATTGAGAACGATCAGCCATGATCACATTGAATGGCGGTGCTGGCTCGAAGGGCCGAATGGCCTCCTCCTGCACCTATTGTCTATTGTCTATTGATAAGGGGGAAGTCTTTTAGGACCGAGATAAGAAAGTTTTTTTTCACACAGAGTGGTGAATCTGTGGAATTCTCTGCCACAGAAGGTAGTTGAGGCCAGTTCATTGGCTATATTTAAGAGGGAGTTAGATGTGGCCCTTGTGGCTAAAGGGATCAGGGGGTATGGAGAGAAGGCAGGTACAGGATACTGAGTTGGATGATCAGCCATGATCATATTGAATGGCGGTGCTGGCTCGAAGGGCCGAATGGCCTACTCCTGCACCTATTTTCTATGTTTCTATGTTTCTATATTTCCTTGATCATCGTTGCTTTTTTGCGTATTTTTCATTCATTGTTCTTCATCTCACTACATCACCATCTATACCTCTCGTTTCCCTTTATCCCCTAACCAGTCTGAAGAAGGGTCTTGACCCGAAAAGTCACCCGTTCCTTCTCTCCATAGATGCTGCCCGTCCCGCTGAGTGATTCCAGCCTTCCGTGTCTATCTTCAGATTAAACCAGCACCTGCAGTTGCTTGCTGCACTAAACTGAAGTCAAGAAGGGGGGGGGGGGGGGGGGTTGGGGAAATAAAAGAATAGTTGGCTTGGTGTCCATCGAGGCGCGTTACAATCTAATTTGTACGCAGCGCCTGTTGTTCTGACACGCACGCATGCTGTGTTTAGTGATCCAGGGCATTGCAATAGAGGAACGGAGGAAACAATCTCATACAGCAGGCACAGAGATAACCCCAGCACACAATATGGCAAATAGGCAGGGCCCTGTGTGTGTCTCGCAGTTTAAGATGGCCTGCGTCTGTTTGTGGGAGAGACCCTGTTGGTAGGGTTGCCAACTGTCCCGTATTAGCCGGGACATCCTGTATTTTGGGCTAAATTGCTTTGTCCCGTACAGGACCGCCCTTGTCCTGTATTGGGCCTGGGGCGGCACTGTAGGCCCGGACACTGTAGGCTCGGACAGTGTAGGCCCGGACACTGTAGGCTCGGACAGTGTAGGCCCGGACAGTGTAGGCCCGGACAGTGTAGGCCCGGACAGTGTAGGCCCGGACAGTGTAGGCCCGGACACTGTAGGCCCGGACAGTGTAGGCTCGGACAGTGTAGGCCCGGACACTGTAGGCCCGGACACTGTAGGCCCGGACACTGTAGGCCCGGACAGTGTAGGCCCGGACAGTGTAGGCCCGGACACTGTAGGCCCGGACAGTGTAGGCCCGGACAGTGTAGGCCCGGACACTGTAGGCCCGGACAGTGTAGGCCCGGACAGTGTAGGCCCGGACACTGTAGGCTCGGACAGTGTAGGCCCGGACAGTGTAGGCCCGGACAGTGTAGGCCCGGACAGTGTAGGCCCGGACAGTGTAGGCCCGGACACTGTAGGCCCGGACAGTGTAGGCCCGGACACTGTAGGCCCGGACAGTGTAGGCCCGGACAGTGTGGTAGGAAAAAAAAACTGCCAATGCTGGTTAAAATCTGTGCCTAGCTTCCGGACAGTGTAGGTGCGGTGCGGACAGTGTAGGCCCGGAGTCCACGGCGCCGCCTAACGGAGGTTGCGTAGCAACCCGCCTCCCGGGCAGACACAAAAAGCTGGAGTAACTCAGCTGGTCAGGCAGCATCTCTGGAGAGAAGGAATGGGTGATGTTTCGGGTCGAAGAAGCACGTGGCCGTTGGCTGGGTGAGGCCGTGTGGGGCGCGGGGCGGTGACGTCACCATGTCCCGTATTTGGGAGTGCGATAGTTGGCAACCCTATCTGTGTCCCTATCAGCGGCAGTTTAAGATGGCCTGTGTCTGTTTGTGGGAGAGAGACCGTGTCATACCGCGCTGTTTTAAGTATTAAAGGGGCTGGATGTCAATGAGGCTCAATCCTGACACACAGAAAGGCAGAAGATGGACACAAAACGCTGGAGAAACTCAGCAGGACCGACCAGCGATCCCCGCACATTAACACTATACTACACACACACTAGGGACAATTTGCATTTATACCAAGCCAATTAACCTGCAAAACCCGTATGTCTTTGGAGTGTGAGAGGAAGCCGAAGATCTCGGAGAAAACCCGCGCAGGTCAGGGGGAGAACGTACAAACTCCGTACAGACAAGCTCCCGTGGTCAGGATCGAACCGGAATCTCCGGCGCTGTGAGGCAGCAACTCTACCGCTGCGCCACCGTGCCGCCTTCAGGCAGCCGGCTCCCGCTACGCTCTTGCCAGCTCTGCCGACTCAAGACGGGATTAAAGGACGTTCCTTTAGCAAGGACATGGGGAGGAATTTCTTTAGTCAGAGGGTGGTGAATCTGCGGGATTCATTGCCGCAGAATGGCAGTGGTCAGCGGATATTTTTAAGGCAGGGATAGATAGATTCTTGAGTAGAGCGGGCGTCAGGAGCCACGGGGAGAAGGCAGGGGAATGGGGTTGAGAGGGAGAGATCGATCAGCCAGGATTGAATGGCGGAGTAGACTTGATGGGACGAATGGTCCAGAAACATAGAAACATTGAAAAAATAGAAAAAAACGCAGGAAAAGGCCATTCGGCCCTTCGAGCCAGCACCGCCATTCAACATGGTGGCGCGGCGGTAGAGTTGCTGCCTCACAGCGATTGCAGCGCCGGAGACTCAGGTTCGATCCTGACTACGGGCGCCGTCTGTACGGAGTTTGTACGTTCCCCCCGTGACCTGCGTGGGTTTTCTCCGAGTTCTTCGGTTTCCTCCCACACTCCAAAGACGTACAGGTTTGTCGGTTAATTGGCTGGGCAAATGTTTTTTAAAAATTGTCCCTAGTGGGTGTAAGATAGTTTTAATGTGCGGGGATCGCTGGGCGGCGCTGGGTGGGCCGAAGGGCCTGTTTCTGCGCTGTATCTCTAAATCTAAAAAAAAAATGATCACGGCTGATCATCCAAAATCAGTGCCCCGTTCCAGCTTTCTCCCCCCTCTCCCTTGATTCCGTTAGCCCCAAGAGCTAAATTCAACTCATTCTTGAAAACATCCAGCGAATCGGCCTCCACTGCCTTTCGTGGCAGAGAATTCCACAGATTCACAACTCTCTGGGTGAAAAAAGTTTGTCCTCATCTCAGCGCTAAATGGCCTACCCCTTATTCTTAAAATGTGGCCCCTGGTTCTGGGGACAATTTTAAGTTTGAACCAAGCCAATTAGCCCACAAACGTGCACGTCGTTGGAGTGTGGGAGGAAACCGAAGATCTCGAGGACAATAGACAATAGACAATATGTGCAGGAGGAGGCCATTCGGCCCTTCGAGCCAGCACCGCCATTCAATGTGATCATGGCTGATCATTCTCAATCAGTACCCCGTTCCTGCCTTCTCCCCATACCCCCTGACTCCGCTATCCTTAAGTGCTCTATCCAGCTCTCTCTTGAATGCATTCAGAGAAATGGCCTCCACTGCCTTCTGAGGCAGAGAATTCCACAGATTCACAACTCTCTGACTGAAAAGGTTTTTCCTCATCTCAGTTCTAAATGGCCTACCCCTTATTCTTAAACTATGGCCCCTTGTTCTGGACTCCCCCAACATCGGGAACATGTTTCCTGCCTCTAACGTGTCCAACCCCTTAATAATCTTATACGTTTCGATATGATCTCCTCTCATCCTTCTAAATTCCAGTGTGTACAAGCCTAGTTGCTCCAGTCTTTCAACATATGACAGTCCCGCCATTCCGGGAATTAACCTAGTAAACCCCCCCTCCCTAATTCTACTCCTGACCTTACAAACAAGTTTCCCACAACAAAGACGAGCATTAATATCCCTCTCCGGCACAAGGTTTGCATGCGGCAAACGAACTCGGTCATCCAAGGAACGCACAACACCAGCAGCCTCACAACAAAAAGGCTCCTGTGTTTAACTGTTATAATTACCGCTGAAATTCAATATGTCTATAATTACAACTGAATTTCTGTAAATGACAATTACGCATTAGAGGAACACAATGTCCACCAATTTTCGGCCATCAATTGCCTCAGTAATAAAATCTGACAAGCATCCGAGCTGAAAGATAATAAGTCTCCCTCGCTGTAAAACTGTGACAGTAATATGAGGCAGTTTAGTTGGCTGCCACTAATAAAATGCTCAGAGGCACGGCTGCCCGGTTTAATTACCTCTGGCATTATTGCGGGAAGTAGAAACCGGGCAGGAAGCAGTTTCGAGCATAGCGGGAAAAAAACCCGGTCACGTCTGGGCGTTTTATTCCCCTTTTTGCAAAATAGGTTGTTCAAGGTGAACAAAAGGTGTGTGGCCTGCTCCCGGCGATAGTGAAATCGGTTATTATTTTAGATTTATAACAGTATAACAGTATAACAAAACTTTATTGTCATTCGGTATAAATACCGAACGAAATTTCAGCAGTCACAAGACACAGCAAAAAAAGAAAAGAACACAGGACACCCGACCCCAACACAAACATCCATCACAGTGACTCCAAACACCCCCTCACTGTGATGGAGGCACTCTCTTCCCACCGCACCCACGTACAGGCAGCTCGACCCCTACCGAGGCAAACGACATGCACAGCACCCCGCAAGGGGATGGAAGGCCCCGCGGCCGAGCCGCACCGGGCACTGAAACGTCCCGCGGCCGAGCCGCGCCGGCGATGTTAAGTCCAGCGGCCGGGCCGGGCCGAGCCGCGCCGGGCGATGGAAGGCCCCGCGGGCGATGGAAGGCCCCGCGGGCGAGCTGCGCCCCGGGGAAGAGACCTAATAAAGGAAAGGTTTCCCCCGCCCCACCCCACCCCTCCACACACCCCCCCCCACAGACAGCCAAAAACAGAAACAAAAACCATCCCAACACCGACACAAACAAAAAAAAGAAAAAAAGACAAACAGACTGCCAGAGAGCCGCAGCCGTTAGGCGCAGCCAACTCCTCCCACTTCTATAAATTTAGATTTTAGATTTAGAGATACAGCGCGGAAACAGGCCCTTCGGCCCACCGAGTCCGCGCCGCCCAGCGATCCCCGCACATTAACACTATCCTACACACACTAGGGACAATTTTTACATTTACCCAGTAAGCAAAGACATTCTAGCCTTAGAGGGAGTACAGAGAAGGTTCACCAGATTGATCCCTGGGATGGCAGGACTTTCATATGAAGAAAGACTGGATAGACTCGGCTTGTACTCGCTGGAATTTAGAAGACTGAGGGGGGATCTTATTGAAACATATAAAATTCTTAAGGGGTTGGACAGGCTAGATGCGGGAAGATTGTTCCCGATGTTGGGGAAGTCCAGAACAAGGGGTCACAGCTTAGGGATAAGGGGGAAGTCTTTTAGGACCGAGATGAGAAAACATTTCTTCACACAGAGTGGTGAGTCTGTGGAATTCTCTGCCACAGAAGGTAGTTGAGGCCAGTTCATTGGCTATATTTAAGAGTGATTTAGATGTGGCCCTTGTGGCTAAAGGGATCAAGGGGTATGGAGAGAAGGCAGGTACAGGATACTGAGTTGGATGATCAGCCATGATCATATTGAATGGCGGTGCATACAGGCTCGAAGGGCCGAATGGCCTACTCGTGCACCTATTTTCTATGTTTCTATGTTTAATTAACCTACATACCTGTACGTCTTTGGAGTGTGGGAGGAAACCGAAGATCTCGGAGGAAACCCACGCAGGTCACGGGGAGAACGTACAAACTCCGTACGGAGTCAGGGTAGTCAGGATCGAACCTGAGTCTCCGGCGCTGCATTCACTGTAAGGCAGCAACTCTACCGCTGCGCCACCGTGCTGCCCGTCGCGTGTCGCTGAACACCTCCGCTCTGTCCGCCTTAACCTGCCTGATCTCCCGGTGGCTCAGCACTTCAACTCCCCCTCCCACTCCCAATCTGACCTTTCTGTCCTGGGCCTCCTCCGTTGTCAGAGTGAGGGCCCAGCGCAAATTGGAGGAACAGCACCTCGTATTTCGCTTGGGGTTAGTTTACACCCCAGCGGTATGAACATTGACTTCTCTAACTTCAGATAGCCCTTGCTTTCCCACTCTCTCCATCCCCCTCCCGCTTCCCAGTTCTCCCAGTATTCTTCCTGTCTCCGACTACATCCTATCTTTGTCCCGCCCCCTCCCCTGACATCAGTCTGAAGAAGGGTCTCGACCCGAAACGTCACCCATTCCTTCTCTCCTGAGATGCTGCCTGACCCGCTGAGTTACTCCAGCATTTTGTGTCCAGACTTGGGGTGGAGGGGGTGCTGTAGAGACCCTCGTCGATGCTGCTTAAAATTCCGCTGATTTGTCTACTTTAACTGGCGGTGTTTCCCACCGGGAGAACACCTTCCACTTCCCGCACAACGTCAGCTGAGATTAGACTGGAGCTGACCTCTTTCTCCACCCTGCCGCTGAGGGGATGCCAACTACCTCACTCCCAAATACGGGACAACAGGTGACGTCACTGCCCCCGCATCCCACGTGACCTCACCCAGCCAGCGGCCACGTGCTCCCGCTCCACCAATGGCGGCCGCCCCGGGCCGGGAGGTGGGTTGCTACGCATTCCCGGTGAGGCGAACACACTCGGCCCCGCTCCCCTCCGTTAGCCTACAGTGTCCTGGCCTGCAGCGGCCCCCGGGCCTACAGTGTCTGGGCCTACAGTGTCCGGGCCTACAGTGTCCGGGCCTACAGCGCACCCCGGGCCTAATATGGGACAAGGACGATCCCATACGGGACAAACCAATTTAGCCCAAAATACGGGATAGACAATAGACAATAGGTGCAGGAGGAGGCCATTCGGCCCTTCGAGCCAGCACCGCCATTCAATGTGATCATGGCTGATCATTCTCAATCAGTACCCCGTTCCTGCCTTCTCCCCATACCCCCTGACTCCGCTATCTTTAAGAGCTCTATCTAGCTCTCTCTTGAATGCATTCAGAGAATTGGCCTCCACTGCCTTCTGAGGCAGAGAATTCCACAGATTCACAACTCTCTGACTGAAAAGGTTTTTCCTCATCTCCGTTCTAAATGGCCTACGCCTTATTCTTAAACTGTGGCCCCTGGTTCTGGACTCCCCCAACATTGGGAACATGTTTCCTGCCTCTAACGTGTCCAACCCCTTAATAATCTTACACGTTTCAATAAGATCCCCTCTCATCCTTCTAATGAGGATGTCCCGGCTAATACGGGACAGTTGGCAACCCTAATTAGACTGGCGTAGACCTCTTGTTCCACCCTGCCACATCAACTTGCCCCCTCATTTTAGCACCAAGTGCAGATTCGGCAGGGGTTAGATAGAGCTTCCGGCTCCTTCCGCACTGTCCTGCCGCGCACTCTGAGGGCAGGAATAGTTCCGTTTTGGTTTTTATTTCGGAGGTGCAGCATGAAAACAGGCCCTTCGGCCCACTGTTTCCGCTCTGACCAGCGATCCCCGCAAACTAACGCCATTCTGCACACACTCTGGGGACAATTTACATTTACAGCAATCTGCACGTCTTTGGAGTGTGGGAGGAAGCCGAAGGGCCCGAAAATTCCCACGCAGATCACGGGGAGGAACCCACAAACTCCATACAGGCAAGCACCCGTAGTCAGGATCGAACCTGGGTCTCTGGCGCGGTGTAGGCCCGGACACTGTAGGCCCGGACACTGTAGGCCCGGACACTGTAGGCCCGGACACTGTAGGCCCGGGGGCCACTGTAGGCCCGGACACTGTAGGCCCGGGGGCCACTGTAGGCCCGGACATTGTAGGCCCGGGGGCCACTGTAGGCCTGGACACTGTAAGCCCGGACACTGTAGGCCCGGACACTGTAGGCCCGGACAGTGTGGCCCGGACAGTGTAGGCCCAGGGCTACGGAGGTAGTGTAGCAACTTGCCTCATGGCCCGGGCGGCCGCCATTGGCGGAGCGGGAGCACGTGGCCGCTGACTGGGTGAGGTCAAGTGGGGCGCGGGGGGGGGAGGGGGGGCGGTGACGTCACCTTTTGTCCCTTATTTGGGAGTGAGGAAGTTGGCAACCCTAGAGCAGGCTGCCCTGGTGTCGCCGGGCCTCCTGTTTGCGCCCTTCGCAACCCGTCGACAGATCTGCGCTCGACGTATCAGAGCGCAATCAAGAGAGTTACAGGGAACGCAGGAACGCTGAACAGCTCGGACGGGTGCAGCAGATGGTACAAACTTCCCCGTATAAATAGCACGCCGCTCCCACAGGCCCCGCGCGCCACTGTCATATTTTAACCACTGTGTACTTTAACAGCGAGCAGTGCAGAGACTCCAGCTCCTAAACTGTTACGGCCTCAGAGATGCCAATAATTAAAGGACAGTGTTTACAAGAGCGGTTTTTTTTTGGCTCAGATGGAAGACATGAATGTCAGGGAATCGTAAGATTTATTACTCCGCGCTGGCTGACGTTCCCAAGGATTAGGCTCGGAGACGGTCGTTTCTGAAGGCCCTGCTGTTGTGCTTGGCAATTAAATGAGGCGGGGGTTGGGTTTGGAGGGTGGGGGTTTACGAAAGTAGCCCAGAACGATGACAAACCGAACATAGAGAAGGCTTAACCACTCTGCTTGCTTATATTTTTCTCGAAACATCAGGTACTAACTTGAAACGGTCCCCTCTTCAAATTGAATTGAATTGAATACATGTTATTAGCGAAGTATGTACACATACAAGGAATAGAAACATAGAAACATAGAAAATAGGTGCAGGAGTAGGCCATTCGGCCCTTCGAGCCTGTACGCACCGCCATTCAATATGATCATGGCTGATCATCCAACTCAGTATCCCGTACCTGCCTTCTCTCCATACCCCCTGATCCCTTTAGCCACAAGGGCCACATCCAACTCCCTCTTAAATATAGCCTACGAACTGGCCTCAACTACCTTCTGTGGCAGAGAATTCCACAGATTCACCACTCTCTGTGTGAAAAAAAACGTTCTCATCTCAGTCGTAAAAGACTTCCCCCTTATCCTTAAACCGTGACCCCTTGTTCTGGACTTCCCCAACATCGGGAACAATCTTCCTGCATCTAGCCTGTCCAACCCCTTAAGAATTTTGTAAGTTTCTATAAGATCCCCCCTCAATCTTCTAAATTCCAGCGAGTACAAGCCGAGTCTATCCAGTCTTTCTTCATATGAAAGTCCTGCCATCCCAGGGATCAATCTGGTGAACCTTCTCTGTACTCCCTCTATGGCAAGAATGTCTTTCCTCAGATTAGGAGACCAAAACTGTACGCAATACTCCAGGTGTGGTCTCACCAATGCCCTGTACAAATGTGCCTCGGTGCTCCGCTCGCAAGTAGCGACACGAACCTACGAACAATTAAGAATGAAACATTATGGTTTAAACATGTGAAGAATGAAATGAAATACCAGAGCAAAAGGAGGCTACAGACTTTTAGTTGTGCAGGAAAATAACTGCAGATGCTGGTAAAAATCGAAGGTATCACAAGATGCTGGAGTAACTCAGCGGGTCAGGCAGCGTCTCTGGAGAGAAGGAATGGGTGACGTTTCGGTTCGAGACCCAAACGTCACCCATTCCTTCTCTCCAGAGATGTTGCCTGACCCGCTGAGTCGCTCCAGCCTTGTGTCTTACCTTGGTTTAAACCAGCATCGAGAATCCATCAATCTCCACCTTAAAAATATCCATCGTCCTGGCCTCCACAGCTGTCTGTGGCAACGAATCCCACAGATTCACCACCCTCTGACAAAAGACATTCCTCCTCATCCCCTTTTTAAAGGAACGTCCTTTAATTCTGAGGCTGTGCCCTCTGGTCCTAGACTCTCCCACTAGTGGAAACATCCTCTCCACATCCACTCTATCCAGGCCTTTCACTATTCTATACGTTTCAATGAGGTCCCCCCCTCATCCTTCTTAAACTCCAGCGCGCACAGGACCAGTGCCGACAAATGCTCGTCATAGGTTAGCCCACTCATCCACGGGATCGTTCTCGGAAACCTCCTCTGCGACGGCTCTCCTGGGGAAAACCCACGCAGGTCACGGGGAGAACGCACAGACAAGCACCCACGGTCAGCAGCGTTGTAGGGCCTCTATGGGCGGTCACGGTGGCGCAGCGATAGAGTTGCCACCTCACAGCGAAAGCAGCGCCGGAGGACCCGGGTTCGATCCCGACCTCGGGTGCTGTCTTGTCGGAGTTTGCACGTTCTCCCAAGAGGATAGCAAGAGGATTTGAGTATAGGAGCAGGGAGGTTCTGCTGCAGTTGTACAGGGCCTTGGTGAGACCGCACCTGGAGTATTGCGTACAGTTTTGGTCTCCTAATCTGAGGAAAGACATTCTAGCCTTAGAGGGAGTACAGAGAAGGTTCACCAGATTGATCCCTGGGATGGCAGGCCTTTCATATGAAGAAAGACTGGATAGACTCGGCTTGTACTCACTGGAATTTAGAAGATTGAGGGGGGATCTTATAGAAACATATAAAATTCTTAAGGGGTTGGAGAGGCTAGATGCGGGAAGATTATTCCCGATGTTGGGGAAGTCCAGAACCAGGGTTCACAGCTTAAGGATAAGGGGGGACGTCTTTTAGGACCGAGATGAGAAAACATTTCTTCACACAGAGAGTGGTGAATCTGTGGAATTCTCTGCCACAGAAGGTAGTTGAGGCCAGTTCATTGGCTATATTTAAGAGGGAGCTGGATGTGGCCCTTGTGGCTAAAGGGATCAGGGGGTATGGAGAGTAGGCAGGTACGGGATACTGAGTTGGATGATCAGCCATGATCATATTGAATGGCGGTGCTGGCTCGAAGGGCCGAATGGCCTTCTCCTGCACCTATTTTCTATGTTTCTCCCCCGTGACCTGCGTGGGTTTTCTCCAAGATCTTCAGTTTCCTCCCAGACTCCAAAGACGTGCGGGTGTGTAGGTTAATAGGCTTGGTGGATGTTAAAACTGTCCCGAGTGTGCGTAGGGTAGTGTTGATGTGCGGGGATTCCCGGTCGGCATGGGCCCTGTTTCCACGCTGTATCTCTAAACTAAACTAAAGATTCTGCAAAGAGAATTAAAACGAAAAGATTATTCGAACAGATGAAACAAAATCCCAGCTCCCTCCTGAAATCGGTAATGGGCTGGAACAGGCGAGGTTTATTTCCTTTGCTGCAAGAGGGGGTGATTTCGAGGAGTCCCCATAGTGCAGTTGCCTCGTTGCTAATCGGGCTAAATACATAGACACCAAGCGACCCGAAGCTCTGTTTGATTCACTCTATTTTAAGAGCCGAAGTGCAGGAGCAGATTAATGAATTGCAGAGAAGAGGGAAGGCATCAGTGTGAGATGACCTATGTCTTATTGCCATTGCTTAATTCACCACGAAGGCAACTGTTCTGAGCGCGTCGGTTTCTGAAGGGAAGATTTCAGCGGATAAAAAAAACGTGCTAGCAGTACCATCCGTAGGAAAGAACTGCAGGCGGCCAGGGTGGAGTTGCGGCCTTTACAGCGAACGCAGCGCCGGAGACCCGGGTTCGATCCAGACCACGGGCGCTTGTCCGTACGGAGTTTGTACGTTCTCCCCGTGACCCGCGTGGGTTTTCTCCGAGATCTTCAATTTCCTCCCACACTCCAAAGATTTGTAGGTTACTTGGCTTGGTATAGATGTAAGTTGTTCCTGGTTGTGTTAGCGTGTGGTCGGCTCGGACTGGGTGGGCCGAAGGGCCTATTTCCGCGCAGTGTCTCTGAAGTGCGGCACGGTGGCGCAGCGGTAGAGTTAACATAGAAACATAGAAAATAGGTGCAGGAGTAGGCCTTTCGGCCCTTCGAGCCTGCACCGCCATTCAATATGATCATGGCTGATCAACTGTTGCTGCCTAACCGCGAATGCAGCGCCGGAGACCCGGCTTCCGTCCCGACCACGGGCGCTTGTCCGTACGGAGTTTGTACGTTCTCCCCGTGACCCGCGTGGGTTTTCTCCGACACCTTCGGTTTCCTCCCACGCTCTAAAGGCGTAGATTAATTGGTGTAAATTGTTCCCAGTGTGCGTAGGATAGTGTTGGTGTGCGGGATTGTTGGTCGGAACGGGCTCGATGGGCCGAAGGGGCCTGTCTCCACGCTGTATCTCCACTGTTTGTACGTTCTCCCGGTGAGTCTTTATGTTGAAAGACTGGAGCGACTAGGCTTGTATACACTGGAATTTAGAAGGATGAGAGGGGATCTTATCGAAACGTATAAAATTATTAAGGGGTTGGACACGTTAGAGGAAGGAAACATGTCTCCAGTCTACCGCCGCGCCACCGTGCTAGTTTTCAACTTCCAGAGCTAACACTCCTAGTGCAGCACTGAGGAAGCATTGCCCTTTAGATGAGAGGCCATAAACCACCTGGAAATATTCCCAGAAGGGCAGAGTTCTCCTTTAGTTCAACGCCAACCGCCGATGAACTTTTAAGATGTTCACACGCAAAGCTGGAGTAACTCAGCGGGACGGGCAGCATCTCTGGAGGGAAGGCATGGGTGACGTTTTGGGTCGAGGTGCTGCCTGTCCCGCTGAGTTACTCCAGGTTTTTGTGCCTCTCTTCGGTTTAAACCAGCATCTGCAGTTCCTTCCGACACATTTACGATGTTTAGCTTAGTTCGGAGATACAGCGTGGAAGGAGGCCCTTCGGCCCATCGAGTCCGCGCCGACCAGCGATCCCCGCACACGGACACTATCCCACACGCACACACTGGGGACAATGTTACGTTTGAACCAAGTCAATTAGCCCACAAATGTGTACGTCGTTGGAGTGTGGGAGGAAACCGAAGATCTCGGGGACAATAGACAATAGGTGCAGGAGGAGGCCATTCGACCCTTCCAGCTAGCACCGCCATTCAATGTGATCATGGCTGATCATTTTCAATCAGTACCCCGTTCCTGCCTTCTCCCCATACCCCCTGACTCCGCTATCCTTAAGAGCTCTATCCAGCTCTCTCTTGAATGCATTCAGAGAATTGGCCTCCACTGCCTTCTGAGGCAGAGAATTCCACAGATTCACAACTCTCTGACTGAAAAGGTTTTTCCTCATCTCAGTTCTATATGGCCTACCCCTTATTCTTAAACTGTGTGGCCCCTGGTTCTGGACTCCCCCAACATTGGGAACATGTTTCCTGCCTCTAACGTGTCCAACCCCTTAATAATCTTATACGTTTCGATAAGATCTCCTCTCATCATTCTAAAAGGACCCACGCAGGTCACGGGGGAGAACGCGCAAACTCCGTACAGACAAGCGCCCGTAGTCGGGATCGAACCCGGGTCTCTGGCGCTGTAAACGGGACGAGGCAGCAACTCTACCGCTGCGCCACCGTGACCGCCCGTGGATGAACGAGCGATCGCTCGTTGTGCGCGCGTTTTTCTGCTTTACGTTCAGCCCGGTCAACCCCCACATTCGCAGGCAATGCAGGATGCATTGTGGAATTCTCGGCCTCAGAAGGCGGTGGAGGCCAATTCTCTGAATGCATTCAAGAGAGAGCTAGATAGAGCTCTTAAGGATAGCGGAGTCAGGGGGTACGGGGAGAAGGCAGGAACGGGGTACTGATTGAGAATGATCAGCCATGATCACATTGAATGGCGGTGCTGGCTTGAAGGGCTGAATGGCCTCCTCCTGCACCTATTGTCCATTGTCTATCGTCAAACGGCGACAAAAATAAAATTCTAGATTAGCATCTGAGCATAACGAGACCCGAAGACTCTCACATCTCCTTCTCAGCGGCAGCAGATCAACACATTTTTTAAAGTAAGCCGATTATTATTAATAGGGATATATGTTCGGAAGCCACAGAGACACTGAATAATTGTACGAAGGCAGTTGGGCTGCATGCAGATTGCACTGTTCACAAAATGCTGGAGTAACTCAGCAGGTCAGGCAGCATCTCGGGAGAGAAGGAATGGGTGACGTTTCGGGTCGAGACCCTTCTTCAGACTGATGTCAGGGGGGGCGGGACAAAGGAAGGATATAGGTGGAGACAGGAAGATAGAGGGAGATCTGGGAAGGAGGAGGGGAAGAGAGGGACAGAGGAACTATCTAAAGTTGGAGAAGTCAATGTTCATACCACTGGGCTGCAAGCTGCCCAGGCGAAATATGAGATGCTGTTCCTCCAATTTCCGGTGGGCCTCACTATGGCACTGGAGGAGGCCCATGACAGAAAGGTCAGACTGGGAGTGGGAGGGGGAGTTGAAGTGCTCGGCCACCGGGAGATCAGTTTGGCCAACGCGGACCGAGCGCAGGTGTTGAGCGAAGCGATCGCCGAGCCTGCGTTTGGTTTCGCCGATGTAAATAAGTTGACACCTAGAGCAGCGGATGCAATAGATGAGGTTGGAGGAGGTGCAGGTGAACCTTTGTCTCACCTGGAAAGACTGTTTGGGTCCTTGTGGTACAAATCGATGTATTCACAAAATGCTGGAGTAACTCAGCAGGTCAGTAACCCAGCATCTGCAGTTATTTTCTTATGCAGATTGCACTGTCTGGTGCAGCATTTAGTTCCGTTAACTTAGTTAAGTTTATTGTCACGTGCTCCAAGATACAGTGAAAAGCTTTTTGTTGCGTGATATCCAGTTAGCGGAAAGACAACACACGATTACAATCAATCCATTTACCGGCAGGCACAAAATGCTGGAGTGACCCAGCGGGTCGGGCATCTCGGGAGAGAAGGAATGGGGTTGTACGTTCGGGAGAGAAGGAATGTACGTTCTCCCCGTGACCCGCGTGGGTTTTCCCCGAGATCTCCGGTTTCCTCCCACACTCCAAGGACGTGCAGGTTTGTAGGTTAATTGGCTTGGTAAATGTAAAAAGTGTCCCTAGTGTGTGTAGGATAGTGTTAGCGTGCGGGGATCGCTGGTCGGCGTGGATTCGGTGGGCCGAAAGGGCCTGTTTCCGCGCTGTATCTCTAAACTAAACTAGACTAAACAAGAGGAGTTGAGTATAGGAGCAAAGAGGTCCTTCTACAGTTGTACCGGGCCCTGGTGAGACCGCACCTGGAGTACTGTGTGCAGTTTTGGTCTCCAAATTTGAGGAAGGATATTCTTGCTATGGAGGGCGTGCAGCGTAGTTTCACTAGGTTAATTCCCGGAATGGCGGGACTGTCGTATGTTGAAAGGCTGGAGCGATTGGGCTTGTATACACTGGAATTTAGAAGGATGAGGGGGGATCTTATTGAAACATATAAGATAATTAGGGGATTGGACACATTAGAGGCAGGAAACATGTTCCCAATGTTGGGGGAGTCCAGAACAAGGGGCCACAGTTTAAGAATAAGGGGTAGGCCATTTAGAACGGAGATGAGGAAGAACTTTTTCAGTCAGAGAGTGGTGAAGGTGTGGAATTCTCTGCCTCAGAAGGCAGTGGAGGCCAGTTCGTTGGATGCTTTCAAGAGAGAGCTGGATAGAGCTCTTAAGGATAGCGGAGTGAGGGGGTATGGGGAGAGGGCAGGAACGGGGTACTGATTGAGAGTGATCAGCCATGATCGCATTGAATGGCGGTGCTGGCTCGAAGGGCTGAATGGCCTACTCCTGCACCTATTGTCTAATGTCTATTGTCTATTGTCTATTGTCTATTGTCTATTGTAAACTAATCTTAAAGTATCAACCGTACTGCGTAGTCTCAAGAGTCAGGGGAGATGTGGAAGAGATATCTCTCATTTTCACACCTTACCCTTCCTTATCTCTGTGTCTCCCTCCCCCCCTGACTCTCAGTCTGAAGAAGGGTCTCTCCCGAGATGCTGCCCGACCCGCTGAATCACTCCAGCATTTTGTGTCCACCTTCGATTTCAACCAGCATCTGCAGTTTTTTTTCCCCAATCCATTTACAGTGCACAGATACATGAATAACGTTTAGTGCAAAGATAAGTAAAGTCCGATCAAATGATTGTCCGATAGTAGTTGAGGACCGCTCTCTGGTTGCGGTAGGATGGTTCAGTTGCCCGATAACGGCTGGGAAGAAACCGTCCCTGAATCTGCAAAATCGGGCCGATTTACAATGACACCAAGCCAATTTACCTACAAACTTGCACGTCTTTAGAGTGAGGGATGGATCCGGAGCACCCGGAGAAAACCCACGCGGGTCACGGGGAGAACGTACAAACTCCGTACAGACAAGCACCCGTAGTCGGGATGGAACCCGGGTCTCTGGCGCTGTAAGCGCCGTAGTACAGAGCCTGTCCCACTTAGGCGATTTTTTAGGAGACTGCCGGCGACTGCCATAGTCATAGCAGGTCACGAAAAACTGGCCACTGGACTCCCCTCCCCCCCCACGACAATGTCTACGGCAAGCTACAACAACCTCCCACCCAGTCGACGTCAAGCTACGGCAAGCTACCGACAACCGGCGACCCAATCGTCGGGCGTAGGACGTCCTCCTACGACCGCACCTACGACAACCTACGACCGCACAGGCAACGAGCTACGACAACCGAAGGCAACCAACGTCCATTTCGCAACAAGCTACAACAAGCTACGAACCTGAAGACTGAAGACATTGAGGAAGGATATTCTTGCTATTGAGGGCGTGCAGCGTAGATTCACCAGGTTAATTCCAGGAATGGCGGGACTGTCATATGTTGAAAGACTGGAGCGACTAGGCTTGTATACACTGGAATTTAGAAGGATGAGAGGGGATCTTATCGAAACGTATAAGATTATTAAGGGGTTGGACACATTAGAGGCAGGAAACATGTTCCCAATGTTGGGGGAGTCCAGAACAAGGGGCCACACAATTTAAGAATAAGGGGTCGGCCATTTAGAACTGAGATGAGGAAAAACCTTTTCAGTCAGAGAGTTGTGAATCTGTGGAATTCTCTGCCTCAGAAGGCATGGAGGCCGATTCTCTGAATGCATTCAAGAGAGAGCTGGATAGAGCTCTTAAGGATAGCGGAGTCAGGGGGTATGGGGGAGAAGGCAGGAACGGGGTACTGATTGAGAATGATCCGCCATGATCACATTGAATGGCGGTGCTGGCTCGATGGGCCGAATGGCCTCCTCCTGCACCTATTGTCTATTGTCTAACAAGACTACTGAAGGCAATTCACGTCATTTTGGCCTCCGGTTTCGACGCCGGTACCTGTCGCTGGTTGACGTAGGTAGTCGCCAATGGAGTTGACCGAAGTCAGCACCGGTGGCAACCTACGTCACCTGGCGACGACCTACAGCAGAGCCTACGCCAGGAGACGTCAAGCCAAGCTCGTTGGCGTCAAACCCACCGTCGGCAAATTTTTTTGCAACATTCTGAAAATCCAGAAAGACGCTACATAGAAACGTAGAAACATAGAAAATAGGTGCAGGAGTAGGCCATTCGGCCCTTCGGCCCTTCGAGCCTGTACGCACCGCCATTCAATATGATCATGGCTGATCATCCAACTCAGTATCCCATACCTGCCTTCTTTCCATACCCCCTGATCACAAGGGCCACATCTAACTCCCTCTTAAATATAGCCAATGAACTGGCCTCTACTACCTTCTGTGGCAGAGAATTCCACAGATTCACCACTCTCTGCGTGAAAAAAAACGTTCTCATCTCGGTCCTAAAAGACTTCCCTCTTATCCTTAAACTGTGACCCCTTGTTCTGGACTTCCCCAACATCGGGAACAATCTTCCTGCATCTAGCCTGTCCAACCCCTTAAGAATTTTGTAAGTTTCTATAAGATCCCCCCTCAATCTTCTAAATTCCAGCGAGTCCAAGCCGAGTCTATCCAGTCTTTCTTCATATGAAAGTCCTGCCATCCCAGGAATCAATCTGGTGAACCTTCTCTGTACTCCCTCTATGGCAAGAATGTCTTTCCTCAGATTAGGAGACCAAAACTGTACGCAATACTCCAGGTGCGGTCTCACCAATGCCCTGTACAACTGCAGCAGAACCTCCCTGCTCCTATACTCAAATCCCCTCGCTATGAATGCAAACATACCATTCGCTTTCTTCACTGCCTGCTGCACCTGCATGCCTAGGACCCTTTGGAGACGACTCGCGACCGTACAGGCCACACCCTGGCGACTAGGCCTCGTCGCCTGTAGTCGTCTAAACAATCGCCTAAGTGGGACAGCGGTTTAAGGCAGCAACTCTACCGCTGCGCCACCGTGCCGCTCCAGATTAGGCTTCAAATAGTTACACACTACTGGGTTATCTGATTAGATTTATTAGATTCTGATCTCCAACTCATTCCTGCATGGTTCATTTTGCATTCACAAAATGCTGGAGTAACTCAGCAGGTCAGGCAGCATCTCAGGAGAGAAGGAATGGGTGACGTTTCGGGTCGAGACCCTTCTTCAGACTGCTATTGAGGGCGTGCAGCGTAGGTTGCTATTGAGGGCGTGCAGCGTAGGTTTACTAGGTTAATTCCCGGAATGGCGGGACTGTCATATATTGAAAGACTGGAGCGACTAGGCTTGTATACACTGGAATTTAGAAGGATGAGAGGGGATCTTATCGAAACGCATAAGATTATTAAGGGGTTGGACACGTTAGAGGCAGGAAACATGTTCCCAATGTTGGGGGAGTCCAGAACCAGGGGCCACACAGTTTAAGAATAAGGGGTCGGCCATTTAGAACTGAGATAAGGAAAAACCTTTTCAATCAGAGAGTTGTGAATCTGTGGAATTCTCTGCCTCAGAGGGCAGTGGAGGCCAATTCTCTGAATACATTCAAGAGAGAGCTAGATAGAGCTCTTAAGGATAGCGGAGTCAGGGGGTATGGGGAGAAGGCAGGAACGGGGCACTGATTGAGAATGATCAGCCATGATCACATTGAATGGCGGTGCTGGCTCGAAGGGCCGAATGGCCTCCTCCTGCTCCTATTGTCTATTGTCTATTGTCCCGAGATGCTGCCTGACCTACCGAGTTACTCCAGCATTTTGTGAATAAATCGATTTGTACCAGCATCTGCAGTTATTTTCTTATATATGGTTCATTTTGTATATGAAGCGCCTACATCCCCTGATTACATATCAGCCTATAACTCACTACCCAGCGCCTATTACTCCATATCTGAGGCATCTGTGTCTCGCGATTAGATTCCGGACTATAACTTACACCCAGCTACCTGCCATTCTATATAGGAGGCACTTATCCACGTTGATTAGATTCCGCCCGATAGCTCACACTCCATTATCTGGCATTCTGTATATAAAGCATGAGCGTACCTTGTTTAAATTCTAAACCGATTACTCACTCTCAACTATCAGCTAGTCCGTACACAGAGCCTCTGCATCCCTTGATTGGATTCCGCCCAGTAGTTCCATATTTTATGCAAAAGCTCTGAACTTGCCGGTGAGACGAAGCCCCTGTATTTTTTGTTATTCTGCGCGTGAAACTCTTTAGCATCCCCAGTCTGTGTTGGACACTGCCTGTCACACCCCCCCCTCCCCTGTTTAGGATGCCTTGTACTGATTAGTCCCGGCGATCCATTGCTTCTTTCCACAAAAGAGGCGAGCACTTCATCCGAAAGGCCGTCTCGACGATCCGTCACGTTTAAGTGCGAGCTGTTCCTGTTCGAGCTGTAAAAACAATTAGCGTTTTTTTTGCTCTGATATTATTAAGCATCTCATAAATATGTAAACACTTGTAGTGGCGAAGGGGAATTTATTAGCTCCTTTTAATTGTTGCGTGGGGCCGGGTGAAGGCTGGGCGTGTCGGGGCTAACGCCAGTCCCTTGAACGGTGAGGCCATTTGGCCCGTCGTATCCGTGTTAGCCGTACATTTAACCCCATCCTCATCATCGGCGGCCACCCGGAGCGAGTTCGACCGTCCTCTCCGTGGGGTCGGACGCCCGTGTGTGACTTTGTTTAACATAGAAACATAGAAAATAGGTGCAGGAGTAGGCCATTCGGCCCTTCGAGCCTGCACCGCCATTCAATATGATCATGGCTGATCATCCAACTCCGTATCCCGTACCTGCCTTCTCTCCATACCCCCTGATCCCTTTAGCCACAAGGGCCACATCTAACTCCCTCTAAAATATAGCCATCGAACTGGCCTCAACTACCTTCTGTGGCAGAGAATTCAACAGACTCACCACTCTCTGTGTGAAGAAATGTTTTCTCATCTCGGTCCTAAAAGACCCCCTTATCCTTAAGCTGTGACCCCTGGTTCTGGACTTCCCCAACATCGGGAACAATCTTCCCGCATCTAGCCTCTCCAACCCCTTAAGAATTTTATATGTTTCTATAAGATCCCCCCTCAGTCTTCTAAATTCCAGCGAGTACAAGCCGAGTCTATCCAGTCTTTCTTCATATGAAAGTCCTGCCATCCCAGGGATCAATCTGGTGAACCTTCTCTGTACTCCCTCTAAGGCTTGAATGTCTTTCCTCAGATTAGGAGACCAAAACGCAGGTTGACCGGTGCGCCACACGGTCCTTGACAGATCAGGGTCAGGATCCAGTGGTGTGGAGTCCAAGACGACCGGGGACCCTTTTCTGCTGCGGCCTTCATCCGTCCGCCTTCCCAGCCGTCGTGACGCTCCACTAAAAGTCTGCCGTCGTCCTCCGCCTGTTCCATCGCTGAGGCCTTGGCTGGATTGCTCTTTGTCAGCGGCCCTCCCCCTCGGCCTTACCGCCATGGGTGACCCTCCCAGGAGCGTAGCTCCGGACGGCATCGCTCTCAGGATCTCAGGACAATAGACAATAGGTGCAGGAGGAGGCCATTCGGCCCTTCGAGCCTGCACCGCCATTCAATGTGATCATGGCTGATCATTCTCAATCAGTACCCCGTTCCTGCCCTCTCCCCATACCCCCTGACTCCGCTATCCTTAAGAGCTCTATCCAGCTCTCTCTTGAATGCATTCAGAGAATTGGCCTCCACTGCCTTCTGAGGCAGAGAATTCCACAGATTCACAACTCTCTGACTGAAAAAGTTTTTCCTCATCTCAGTTCTAAATGGCCTACCCCTTATTCTTAAACTGTGACCCCACGAGCCTCTCCACCACGACAAGGTGACAATCCACGGAGAAGCGGGTTGACCCCACGCTTTAACCCCACTGGCATTCAGTCACAGAGTGATGCCTAGAAACATGGAAAATAGGTGCAGGAGTAGTACTCCATTCGGCCCTTCGAGCCAGCACCACCATTCAGTACGATCAAGGCTGATCATCCACAATCAGTACCCCGTTCCTGCTTTCTCCCTTGATTCTGTTAGCCCGAACAGCTAAATCTAACTCTCTCTTGAAAACATCCAGTGAATTGGCCTCCACTGCCTTCTGTGGCAGAGAATTCCACAGATCCACAACTCTGGGTGAAAAAGTTTTTCCTCATCTCAGTCCTAAATTGCCTTCCCCTTATTCTTAAACTGGGACCCCCTGGTTCTGGACTCCCCCCCCCCCCCCAACATCAGGAAACATTTTTCCTGCATCTAGCCTGTCCGATCCTTTAAGAATTTTTATATGTTTCTATACAGAAAGGAAAGCTCTTCAGCGGGTAGTCCATAGAGCTCAGAGGACCATCGGAACACAGCTACCAGCCTTGGAGGGCATCTACAACACACGATGCCTCAGAAAAGCCACCAGCATCCACAAAGACTCCTCACACCCCTGCAACAGTCTGTTGGGGACCTCCACCATCGGGCAGACGCTACAAGGCCTTCTACTCCCGCACCTCCAGACTCAGGAACAGCTTCATCCCCAGGGCCATAGCTGCCATGAACCGGTCCTGCTGAGCCGGATGGTCACATCGCACAGTGAACCGGCACAGATCTACTTACATTTTATTCTGTCTTAAAACTGTTACAATTTGTTTCGTTGGGTTGTTGTTGTTTAAATTAATTAAATTATTGCATCGTATGGGAGGCGCATTCCCAATCTCGTTGTACCCCTGTACAATGGCAATAAAGATATATTGTATTGTATTGTATTGTAAGATCCAGCGTGGGAACAGGCCCTTCAGCCCAACTTGCCCACAACCGACCCACGTGTCCCAACTCAGACCCTCATAACAAGAGGAGTTGAGTATAGGAGCAAAGAGGTCCTTCTGCAGTTGTACAGGGCCCTAGTGAGACCGCACCTGGAGTACTGTGTGCAGTTTTGGTCTCCAAATTTCAGGAAGGATATTCTTGCTATTGAGGGCGTGCAGCGTAGGTTTACTAGGTTAATTCCCGGAATGGCGGGACTTTCATATGTTGAAAGACTGGAGCGACTAGGCTTGTTTACACTGGAATTTAGAAGGATGAGAGGAGATCTTATCGAAACGTATAAGATTATTAAGGGGTTGGACACGTTAGAGGCAGGAAACATGTTCCCAATGTTGGGGGAGTCCAGAACAAGGGGCCACAGTTTAAGAATAAGGGGTAGGACATTTAGAACTGAGATGAGGAAATACCTTTACAGTCAGAGAGTTGTGAATCTGTGGAATTCTCTGCCTCAGAAGGCAGTGGAGGCCAATTCTCTGAATGCATTCAAGAGAGAGCTGGATAGAGCTCTTAAGGATAGCGGAGTCAGGGGGTATGGGGAGAAGGCAGGAACGGGGTACTTATTGAGAATGATCAGCCATGATCACGTTGAATGGCGGTGCTGGCTCGAAGGGACGAATGGCCTCCTCCTGCACCTATTGTCTATTGTCTATTGAGTCCTGGCAACATCCTCGTAAAACTTGTCAGGATCAGTGCATCGCAGAGAAAAGTGATGCTTTGTGTAGTTTGAGTGTGGCCCATTGTCAGAATTCCTTTACAAGGGTTAGTGGGTCTGAGCACTTGATATTGGTTGTCTCGCTGTTTTAAAATTAAAATGTGCCCAGCACAGCAATTGAAATGGCATTTTCCTAAGCTGTTTGCATTAGCAGTCTGCAACAGGGGACTAACTAGACAGTGGGAAATTTTGCCTAAGTGGAAGTCATAATATTTCTATTGAGATATTGGGTACATTGCAGCAGCAAAGCGCCTTGGCCTCATCAGGCTAATTGCAATCATGGTCCTGTTAGTTATCCAGTGAGTCGGATTAATGGGGCAATTCCAACCTCCAGGGTTGCCAACTGTCCCGTATTAGCCAGGACCAAAGATACTAGAGGAACAAGATAGACCACTCGACCCGAAAAACCGTAGTACGTCAAGACGGCCATTTTAGTAGGCAGAAACTTGCAGAAACATTTAAAAAGAAGAATAATAAAAATCTGTGAATTGATAGATGAGATATATTCTGCATTTTAATGGTATAATCACACACACTGTTCCCCAAAACACTGATTACACTGCAAGAGGCAGAGCGAACGGTGGGTTTTGCCTACTAAAATGGCTCCTTTGCGTACTACACTTCAGTATAGGTGATTTCAACGGAGTGGTCCATCTTGTTCCTCTAGTGTCTTTGGCCGGGACATTCCATATTTTGGGCTAAATTGGCTTGTCCGGTAAGGGACCGCCTTTGTCCCATATTAGGCCCCGGGGGCGCTGTAGGCCCGGACGTTGTAGGCCCGGACAGTGTAGGTACGGACAGTGTAGTAGGAAAAAAAACTGCAGATGCTGGTTAAAATCTGTGCCTAGCTTCCGGACAGTGTAGGTTGGGACAGTGTCGGCCCAGAGGCCCGGAAGGGCGCCTAACGGAGGTTGCGTAGCGACCCGCCTCCCGGCCGCCATTGGTGGAGCACGTGGCCGCTGGCTGGGTGAGGTCATGTGGGGAGCGGGGGGCGGTGACATCACCTTGTCCCGTATTTGGGAGTGAGATAGTTGGCAACCCCTACCAACCACACTAAACAGGAATGGTTTTTGATGCTGAATTTTGACCAAACATTTTGACTGGAAAGGGTGGTGAATGAGTGGGATCATTGCCGAATGGTGAAAGGCCTGGATAGAGTGGACGTGGAGAGGATGTTTCCATTAGTGGGAGAGTCCAGGGCCAGGGGTCATATCGCCTCAGAATAACAGGACGTTCCTTTGGGAAGGGGACGAGGAGGGATTTCTTTGGTCAGAGGGAATCTGTGGAATTCAGTTTCCAAACTGAACAGTTCTGAGAGCGGAAGGAGACAAATTTAGGGACTAGATAATGTGAGAAAAATGTTACCAGAGAGAAGATGGGATCTAGAGCACAAGACCTGCATTCAGTTCTGGGCACCGTGTTATGGGAAAGGTGACGTCAAGCCGGAAAGGGGACAGAGAAGATTTACGAGGATGTTGCCAGGACTAGAGGGTGTGAGCTACAGGGAGAGGTCGAGCAGGCTGGGACTCTATTCCTTGGAGCGCAGGAGGATGTGGGCGTGACCTTATAGAGAGGTGTATGAGATCATGAGAGGAATAGATCGGGTAGACGCACAGAGTCTCTTGCCCAGAGTAGGTGGATCGAGGACCAGAGGGCATAGGTTTAAGGTGAGGGGGATTGAAGGGGTAGACACAAAAAGCTGGAGTAATTCAGCGCCAACTCCACCATGTTAGGCCGCAGGGCGGACGGAGATACGGTACGGAAAAAATTGCATCTCTGTCGAGGTAAGAGATTAGAAAAAGTTTCCCCCAACTCCCCCCCCCCCCCCCCCCCCACATAAAACAATAGACAATAGGTGCAGAAGGAGGCCATTCGGCCCTTCGAGCCATCACGGCCATTCAATGTGATCATGGCTGATCATTCTCAATCAGTACCCCGTTCCTGCCTTCTCCCCATACCCCATGACTCCGCTATCCTTAAGAGCTCTATCTAGCTCTCTCTTGAATGCATTCAGAGAATTGGCCTCCACTGCCTTCTGAGGCAGAGAATTCCACAGATTCACAACTCTCTGACTGAAAAAGTTTCTCCTCATCTCAGTTCTAAATGGCCGACCCCTTATTCTTAAACTGTGTGGCCCCTGGTTCTGGACTCCCACAACATTGGGAACATGTTTCCTGCCTCTAACGTGTCCAACCCCTTAATAATCTTATACGTTTCGATAAGATCTCCGCTCATCCTTCTAAATTCCAGTGTACACAAGCTAAAGAACACTAAAAAACATACATTTAACACGTACAAAACAGACAGAAGGGTAGGACAAACAGACTGTTGGCAAGGCAGCCATTGCTGGCGCCACCCTATGGCCAATCTCTGGAGAACATGGATAGGCGACGTTTCACAGAAGTGATAGGAGCAGAATTAGGCCATTCGGCCCATCGAGTCTACTCCGCCATTCAATCGTGGCTGATCGATCTCTCCCTCCTAAGTCAATGGATGGGGCCGGTTTGGAGGGACATGGGCCAAACGCGGGCAGGTGGGACTAGTGCGAATGGGACATGTGTGGGCAAGTTGAGGGGCATTTTCCCACGCTGCATCACTCTATGACTCTATGACCCGACCGAAGGGAAGAATAATTTTCAAAAAAAACTGAAGGGAATACCTGTGGAGATTCAAGGATATTGAAAGATTGTGAGATTAATTGGATGGTTCTTTGAGGAGCCTGATGGGTGAAGCCTTTTAAGGTACTTAGCTTGCTGCTGATATTTGCACAAAAACTGAATCATGTTCCAAAGCATTAAATTATCTTAACACCTTAAATACGGAAATATTATGAGTCAGAGTTGGATAATCAACTCCTCACAGTACAGTATACAGTCATTTCATTACATCATAGCAAATCTATACTGCATTTAACTGCCTTTATTGGCAAGTAGGAAGAGATTTTGTGCTCGTTTGTGCTAAACCAGTACCTTGTATCTGACTCAGATAGCCACAAAATGGTGGAGTAACTCAGCGGGTCAGGCAGCAACTCTGGAGAGAAGGAATGGGTGACGTTTCGGGTCGAGACCCATCTTCAAACATAGAGATATGTGGGAGGGTAAGGTGTAGGGTTGCCAACTTTCTCACTCCAAAATAAGGGACAAAAGGTGACGTCACCGCCCCGCGCCCCATGTGACCTCGTCCATCCAGCGTCCACGTTCTCCCGCTCCACCAATGGCGGCCGCCCGGGCCGGGAGGCGGGTTGCTACTCAAACTCCGTTAGGCGGCGTCCGGGCCTGCAGCAGCCCCCGGGCCTACAGTGTCCGGGCCTACAGTGTCCGGGCCTACAGCCCCCCCCCCCCGGCCTAAAACGGGACAAGGGCGGTCCCGTACGGGACAAACCAATTTAGCCCAATATACGGGACGACCCGGCTAATATGGAACAGTTGGCAACCGCAGTAAGATGTGAAGACAGGTCACAGGTCTCGATCCGAAACGTCACGTCACCAAGTTAGGAAAAGGGGACGTACAACGAGATCTGGGTGTCCTAGTGCATCAGTCACTGAAAGGAAGCATGCAGGTACAGCAGGCAGTGAAGAAAGCCAATGGAATGTTGGCCTTCATAACAAGAGGAGTTGAGTAAAGGAGCAAAGAGGTCCTTCTGCAGTTGTACAGGGCCCTAGTGAGACCGCACCTGGAGTACTGTGTGCAGTTTTGGTCTTCAAATTTGAGGAAGGATATTCTTGCTATTGAGGGCGTGCAGCGTAGGTTTACTAGGTTAATTCCCGGAATGGCGGGACTGTCATGTGTTGAAAGACTGGAGCGACTAGGCTTGTATACGCTGGAATTTAGAAGGATGAGAGGAGATCTTATCGAAACGTATAAGATTATTAAGGGGTTGGACACGTTAGAGGCAGGAAACATGTTCCCAATGTTGGGGGAGTCCAGAACCAGGGGCCACACAGTTTAAGAATAAGGGGTAGGCCATTTAGAACTGAGATGAGGAAAAACTTTTTCAGTCAGAGAGTTGTGAATCTGTGGAATTCTCTGCCTCGGAAGGCAGTGGAGGCCAATTCTCTGAATGCATTCAAGAGAGAGCTAGATAGAGCTCTTAAGGATAGTGGAGTCAGGGGTATGGGGAGAAGGCAGGAACGGGGTACTGATTGAGAGTGATCAGCCTTGATCACATTGAATGGCGGTGCTGGCTCGATGGGCCGAATGGCCTCCTCCTGCACCTATTGTCAATTGTCACCCGTTCCTTCCCTCCAGAGATGCTGCCTGACCCGCTGAGTTACTCCAGCTTTTTGAGTCTATCTCCAGTTTAAACCAGCATCTGCAGTTCCTTCCTGCACATTTTGCTTACTCAGATGGCCGCGGACACAAGATAAAACAGCTCATATTTTACTCCACTTTGTTCCTTTCATACTACAACCTCCGATCGGCCAACAGCAACACGGAACCGGCTCCTCTAACTACGGGTGGTAAAAATCAAAGGGGCGGCACGGTGGCGCAGCGGTAGAGTTGCTGCCTTACAGCACCTTACGATCCCGACTACGGGTGCTGTCTGTACGGAGTTTGTACGTTCTCCCCGTGACCCGCGTGGGTTTTTCTCCGACATCTTCAGCTTCCTCCCACACTCCAAAGACGTGCAGGTTTGTAGGTTAATTGGCTTTGGTATAAATCGAAGGTATCACAAAATGCTGGAGTAACTCAGCGGGTCAGGCAGCATCTAGGAGAGTAGGAACGGGTGACGTTTTGGGTCGAGACCCTTCTTCAGACTGAGAGTCAGGGGGGGGGAGGGAGACACAGAGATAAGGAAGGGTAAGGTGTGAAAATGAGAGATATCTCTTCCACATCTCCCTGACTCTTCAGACCACGGTTGATACTTTAAGATTAGTTTAGTTTAGTTTAGTTTAGTTTAGAGATACATCGCGGAAACAGGCCCTTCGGCCCATCGAGTCCACGCCGACCAGCGATCCCCGCACACTAACACTATCCTATACCCACTAGGGACAATTTTTACATTTACCAAGCCAATTAACCTACAAACCTGTACATCTTTGGAGTGTGGGAGGAAAGCGAAGATATCGGAGCAAACCCACGCAGGTCACGGGGAGAACGTACAAACTCCGTACGGACGGCGCCCGTAGTCGGGCTCGAACCTGAGTCTCCGGCGCTGCATTCGCTGTAAGGCGGCAACTCTACCGCTGAGCCACCGTGCCGCTCTACTCTGAGGGTGGAGGAGATTGCCTCCACACCCACATCTTATAATTCATTAGAAATAGATTTTGGTGCCACTATCATACATATATAATTGAAGGACAATGCATGAACTATTTTTGCCACAGAGTGGCAGAGTGGAAATAAATCTATTAGGCCAAAAATCAATAATACAAATCCCACCGCCATTTTTAGCCCCTGGAAATGCATAACATAGAAACATAGAAAATAGGGTGCAGGAGTAGGCCATTCAGCCCTTCGAGCCAGAACCACCATTCAATATGATCATGGCTGATCATTGAAAGTCAATACCCCGTTCCTGCTTTTTCTCCATGTCCCATGATTCCGTTAGCCCTAAGAGTAGGGTTGCCAACTGTCCCGTATTAGGCAGGAATCCCCTATTTTGGGCTAAATTGGTTTGCCCTGTAGGGGACTGCTCTTGTCCCATATTAGGCCTGGGGGGCGCTGTAGGCCCGGACGCTGTAGGCCCTGACACTGTAGGCCCAAGGGGTGCTGTAGGCTCGGACGCTGTAGGCCCTGACACTGTAGGCCCAAGGGGTGCTGTAGGCTCGGACGCTGTAGGCCTGGACAGTGAAGGCCCGGGATGCTGTAGGCCCGGACAGTGTACACCCCGGACACTGCAGGTCCGGACACTGGACCAGTGTAGGTTCTGACAGTGTAGGCCCGGGGGGTGCTGTAGGCCCGGACAGTGTAGGCCCGGACACTGTACCAGTGTAGGTCCTGACAGTGTAGGTCCGGACAGTGTAGGTCCGGAGGCCCGGGCGCCACCTAACCGAGGTTGCTTTGCAACCCGCCTCCTGGCCCGGGCGGCCAACATTGGTGGAGCGCGAGCACATGGCCGCTGGCTGGGTGAGGTCACGTGGGGCGCGGGGCGGTGACGTCACCTTGTCCCTTATTTGGGGGTGAGATAGTAAGAGCAAAATCTAGCTCTCACATTTATGGATAAACGTTTCCAAATGGGGGTACGGCATTTACAATCCTCCCGAGGTCTCCAGGCAAACAACGAGAAAATTCAGATTCTCTCAGGACAGAAAACTGGAGTTCAATTAATAGATTTGCATCCCATTTTCTGAATTACAATTCCCTTTGGACTGGCAGTCATTTGCAGGCCCAGATTATCAGACATGGTGTGTGTGTGTGTGTGTGTGTGGTGAAAGGCTGCAATTTTCTCTGTTACCGAGAGAGAGAAAAAAAAATGTAACAATGAAGATGGACTAAATGAAATTGCTTTTTGGTTTTCTTTCAGGATCCTGTAAAGAGCGACAGAGCTCTAAATGCAGTAATTCTCTGACTGTGAACTTTGGTCATGCATCAAGAGAGGGCCAAGGAGAGGGGAAGCTGGTGTGTCTCTGGCGGTGCTGGGCCTGTGCTCGCTGGAGTTTAGAAGGATGAGGGGAGGGGGACCACATTGAAACTTGCCGAACAGTGAAAGGCCTGGATAGAGTGGATGAGGAGAGGATGTTTCCACTAGTGGGAGAGTCTAAGATCAGAGGTCACAGCCTCAGAATTAGGTTTGCCAACTGTCCCTTATTAGCTGGGACATCCTGTATTTTGGGCTAAATTGGTTTGCCCTTGTCCCGTATTAGGCCCGGGGGGTGCTGTAGGGCCCGGCACTGTAGGCCCGGACACTGTAGGCCCGACACTGTAGGCCCGGACACTGTAGGCCCGACACTGCGGTCCCTGATACTGTAGGTCCCGACAGTTTAGATCCCGACACTCTGGGTCTCCGGCATTTTAGCTCCGGACAGTGTAGGCCCGGAGGCCCGGGCGCCGCCTAAGGGAGGTTGCTTAGCAACCCGCCTCCCGGCCCGGGCGGCCACCGTTGGCGGAGCGGGAGCACGTGGCCGCTGGCTGGGTGAGGTCACGTGGGGCGCGGGACGGTGACGCCACCTTGGGAGTGAGATAGTTGGCAACCCCTGCTCAGAATGAAAGGACGTTCCTTTAGCAAGGAGATGAGGAGGAATCTCTTTTGTCGGAGGGCGGTGAATCTGTGGAATTCTTTGCCACACAGAAGGCCGTGGAGGCCAAGTCAGTGGATATTTTTAAGGCAGAGATAGATAGATTCTCAATTAGTACGGGAGTCAAGGGGTTTGGGGAGAAGGCAGGAGAATGGGGTTAGGAGGGAGAGATAGATCAGCCACAATTGAATGGCGGAGTGGATTCGATGGGCCGAAGGGCCTAATTCTGCTAATATTGGCATAAGTTGGAGGGAGGGAGGGTGGTGAATCTGCGGAATTTATTGCCACAGAAGGCCGAGGAGGCCAAGTCGATGGATATTTTTAAGGCAGAGATAGATAGATTCTTGATTAGTACGGGAGTCAGGGGGTTTGGGGAGAAGGCAAGAGAATGGGGTTAGGAGGGAGAGATAGATCAGCCATGATGGGCCAAATGGCTTAATTCTGCTCCTATCACTTACGACCTTGATGCTGCCTGACCCGCTGTGTTACTCCAGCCACTGGAAAACACAGGCCGTTTCCAATAACACCTGGGGCATCTCCTGATGAGGACTGACATCGAGTGCGAAAATTACCCTTGCATTTAATGCGCCAGCACATTCTTTAGCCAACTGAAAATGTTATTTGAAGATCATGTCCTTGAATCCAATGCAATCTTCATGGTTTACAGGGCGGGATAGATGCTTGTTCCTACATTAAAGACCTCCAGGTGCTGGAGTCAAACGTCAAGTAACCCTTGCATTCCCTGTCTTTCCTTCCCTCCCCCACCCAAGTCGCACTGGCTCCTCGTTCTCACGTGACAAACAGCGTCTTTCCTTTATCATCGTTAATCTTTTGCACATCTTTCATTCATTGTTCTATATCTCTCCACATCATCGTCTTTATCTCTCATTTCCCTTTCCTGTGACTTTCAGTCTGAAGAAAGGTCTCGACCCGAAACGTCACCCATTCCTTCTCTCCACAGATGCTGCCTGTCAATAGACAATAGACAATAGGTGCAGGAGGAGGCCATTCGACCCTTCGAGCCAACACCGCCATTCAATGTGATGTTGGCTGATCATCCACAATCAGTACCCCGTTCCTGCCTTCTCCCCCATACCCCCTGACTCCGCTATCCTTCAGAGCACTATCTAGCTCTCTCTTGAATGCATTCAGAGAATTGGCCTCCACTGCCTTCTGAGGCAGAGAATTCCACAGATTCACAACTCTCTGACTGAAAAAGTTTTTCCTCATCTCAGTTCCAAATGGCCTACCCCTTATTCTTAAACTGTGGCCCCTTGTTCTGGACTCCCCCAACATTGGGAACATGTTTCCAGTGGATCTGCCTTTCTATTGATTTATTGGTTATACAGGTACATGGATGGATAGGACGGGTTTGGAGGGATACGGAACAAGCGCGGGCAGGTGGGACTAGTGTAGCTGGGACATTGTTGGCCGGTGTGGGCCACAGTTTAAGAATAAGGGGTAGGCCATTTAGAACTGAGATGAGGAAAAACCTTTTCAGTCAGAGAGTTGTGAATCTGTGGAATTCTCTGCCTCAGAAGGCAGTGGAGGCCAATTTTCTGAATGCATTCAAGAGAGAGCTGGATAGAGCTCTTAAAGATAGCGGAGTCAGGGGGTATGGGGAGAAGGCAGGAACGGGGTACTGTTTGAGAATGATCAGCCATGATCACATTGAATGGCGGTGCTGGCTCGAAGGGCCGAATGGCCTCCTCCTGCACCTATTGTCTATTGTCTATTGTCTATTGAGTTGGGCTGAAGGGCCTTCTTCCACGCTGGATCGCTCTGTGACTCTAATTGAATGCATCTTTACAAGGCAGGAGAGGTTTGCAGATGATGTGTTTTGAAGCGGGAGATTGAGGGCCGCTACTGCGACGCTTGACAAAACAATTTACGATAGAGGCGCTCGCAGACAGCGGCATAAGTCTTCTTTGCAATTTACTCTCGAGAAAGTAAATGGTGTTTTCCAGGAGTCACGGCAAATAGGCGGGCCGACTGAAGAGATTTTTTATTTCCCCTCGCCTCAAATTTGCTAAACAAGTGAATTCATTCCAGGGCTAGGGGTTGCCAACTGTCTCACTCCCAAATAAGGGACAAAAGGTGACGTCATCGCCCGCGCCCCACATGACCTCACCCAGCCAGCTGGCCACGTGCTCCCGCTCCATCAATGGCGGCCGCCCCGGGCCGGGAGACGGGTTGCTATGCAACCTCTGTGAGGCGGCGCCCGGGCCTCTGGGCCTACGCTGTCCGGGCCTACAGTGTCCAGGCCTACAGCGCCCCCCCGGGCCTACAGTGTCCGGGCCTACACTGTCCGGGCCTACAGAGGTCCCAGAGCCGACAGTGTCTGGGCCTACATAGAAACATAGACATAGAAACATAGAAAATAAGTGCAGGAGTAGGCCATTCGGCCCTTCGAGCCTGCACCGCCATTCAATATGATCATGGCTGATCATCCAACTCAGTATCCCGTACCTGCCTTCTCTCCATACCCCCTGATCCCTTTAGCCACAAGGGCCACATCTAACTCCCTCTTAAATATAGCCAATGAACTGGCCTCAACTACCTTCTGTGGCAGAGAATTCCACAGATTCACCACTCTCTGTGTGAAAAAAAAAGTTCTCATCTCGGTCCTAAAAGATTTCCCCCTTATCCTTAAACTGTGACCCCTTGTTCTGGACTTCCACAACATCGGGAACAATCTTCCTGAATCTGGCCTGTCCAACCCCTTAAGAATTTTGTAAGTTTCTATAAGATCCCCCCTCAAACTTCTAAATCCAGCGAGTACAAGCCGAGTCTATCCAATCTTTCTTCATATGAAAGTCCTGCCATCCCAGGAATCAATCTGGTGAACCTTCTCTGTACTCCCTCTATGGCAAGAATGTCTTTATAACCATATAACCATATAACAACTACAGCATGGAAACGGGCCTGTCCGGCCCTACCAGTCCACGCCGACCATTCTCCCTGACCTAGTCTCATCTACCTGCACTCAGACCATAACCCTCCAATCCCCTCCTATCCATATACCTATCCAATTTACTCTTAAATAATAAAATCGAGCCAGCCTCCACCACTTCCACCGGAAGCCCATTCCATACAGCCACCACCCTCTGAGTAAAGAAGTTCCCCCTCATGTTACCCCTAAACCTTTGTCCCTCAATTCTGAAGCTATGTCCCCTTGTTGGAATCTTCCCCACTCTCAAAGGGAAAAGCCTACCCACGTCAACTCTGTCCATCCCTCTCAAAATTTTAAAAACCTCTATCAAGTCCCCCCTCAACCTTCTACGCTCCAAAGAATAAAGACCCAACCTGTTCAACCTCTCTCTGTAGCCTAAATGCTGAAACCCAGGCAACATTCTAGTAAATCTCCTCTGTACCCTCTCCATTTTGTCGACATCCTTCCTATAATTTGGCGACCAGAACTGCACACCATACTCCAGATTCGGCCTCACCAATGCCCTGTACAATTTTAACATTACATCCCAACTTCTATACTCGATGCTCTGATTTATAAAGGCAAGCATACCAAACGCCTTCTTCACCACCTTATCCACATGAGATTCCACCTTCAGGGAACAATGCACAGTTATTCCCAGATCCCTCTGTTCCACTGCATTCCTCAATTCCCTACCATTTATCCTGTACGTCCTATTTTGATTTGTCCTACCAAAATGCAGCACCTCACACTTATCAGCATTAAACTCCATCTGCCATCTTTCAGCCCACCCTTCCAAAAGGCCCAAGTCTCTCTGTAGACTTTGAAAATCTACCTCACTATCAACTACACCACCTATCTTAGTATCATCTGCATATTTACTAATCCAATTTGCCACACCATCATCCAGATCATTAATGTAAATGACAAACAACAGTGGAACCAACACAGATCCTTGGGGTACTCCACTAGACACTGGCCTCCAACCTGACATACAATTGTCAACCCTTACCCTCTGGTATCTCCCATTCAGCCATTGTTGAATCCATCTTGCAACCTCACTATTAATACCCAACGATTTAACCTTCTTAATCAACCTTCCATGTGGAACCTTGTCAAATGCCTTACTGAAGTCCATATAGACAACATCCACAGCCTTGCCCTTATCAATTTCCCTGGTAACCTCTTCAAAAAATTCAAGAAGATTAGTCAAACATGACCTTCCAGGCACAAATCCATGTTGACTGTTTCTAACCAGGCCTTGATTATCCAAATAATTATATATATTGTCCCTAAGTATCTTTTCCATTAATTTTCCCACCACAGACGTCAAACTAATAGGTCTATAATTGCTAGGTTTACTTTTAGAACCTTTTTTAAACAAAGGCACAACATGCGCAATGCGCCAATCTTCCGGCACCATCCCCGTTTCTAATGACGTTTGAAATATTTCCGTCATAGCCCCTGCTATTTCTGCACTAACTTCCCTCAATGTCCTAGGGAATATCCTATCAGGACCTGGAGACTTATCCACTTTTATATTTTTCAAAAGTGTCCGTACCTCCTCTTCTTTAATCCTCCTAATTTCCATCACTACTCTACTTGTTTCGCTTACCTCACATAATTCAATATCCTTCTCCTCGGTAAATACCGAAGAAAAGAAATTGTTTAATATCTCCCCCATTTCTTCCGGCTCAGCACATAGCTGTCCACTCTGACTCTCTAATGGACCAATTTTATCCCTCACTATCCTTTTGCTATTGACATATCTGTAGAACCCCTTGGGGTTTACTTTTACATTACTTGCCAAAGCAGCCTCATATCTTTTTTTCGCTTTTCTAATTTCCTTCTTAAGATTCCTTTTACATTCTTTATATTCCTCAAGAAACTCATTTACTCCCTGCCGCTTATATTTATTGTATATCTCCCTCTTTTTCCGAACCAAGTGTCCAATTTCCCTGGAAAACCACGGCTCTTTCAAATTATTATTCTTTCCTTTCCACCGAACAGGGACATAAAGACTCTATACTCTCAAAATTTCACCTTTAAATATCCTCCATTTCTCTATTATATCCTTTCCTCAGATTAGGAGACCAAAACTGTACGCAATACTCCGGGTGTAGTCTCACCAATGCCCTGTACAACTGCAGCAGGACCTCCCTACTCCTGTACTCAAATCCCCTCGCTATGTCTGGGCGTACAGTATCTGGGCCTACAGTGTCCGGACCTAAAACGCCCTCCGGGCCAAATACGGAACAAGGGCAGTCCCGTACGGGACAAACCAATTTAGCCCAATATATGGGATGTCCCGGCTAATACGGGACAGTTGGCAACCCTATCCAGGACTGAGATGAGGAGATACCTTTTCACCCAGAGTTTTGTGAATCCGTGGAATTCTCTGCCACAGAAGGCATTGGAGGCCGATTCACTGGACGTATTCAAGAGAGAGTCAGATATATCGCTCTTAGGGCTAACGGAATCGAGGGATATGGGGAGAAAGCAGGAACGGGATACTGATTTTGGATGAGCAGCCATGATCGTATTGATTGGCCGCGCTGGCTTAAAGGGCTGAAAGGCCTACTCCTGCAACTATTTTCTGTTTCTAACAGGGAGGGATGGAGCCTGTCTCCAGGCTTTGCATAATATTTTTGGTTGAAGCGAGCTTTAAAGACCGGGTAGTATACAAAATGCTGGAGTCACTCAGCGGCTCAGGCAGCACCTCCGGAGAAAAGGAATGGGCGACGTTTCGGGTCGGGACCCCTCCTCAGTCCGAATGTGTTCCTGGGCACATACTTCCTCCACCAAGGCTCTGTTAAAACATCGAAGGGCGGCACCACGCCGACAGATCTATGACTTTGCAGGGCGATGACCGATGTGTTTACTGGGAGCGTGGTGCCTTCTCCACCTGTGCCGAAGCACCAACTCAATATGGGCAGCCACGGCAGCACAGCGGTAGAGTTGCTGCCTTACAGCGCTTGCAGCGCCGGAGACCCCGGTTCGATCCCGACGACGGGCGCTGTCTGTACGGAGTTTGTACGTTCTCCCCGTGATCTCGGTTTTCTCCGAGATCTTCGGTTTCCTCCCCCACTCCAAAGGCGTGCGGGTCTGCGGGTAAATTGGCTCGGTGCAAATGTAAAAATTGGCTCCCAGCGTGTGTAGGATAGCGTTAGTGGGCGGGGATCGCTGGTCGGCGCGGACCCGGTGGGCCGAAGGGCCTGTTTCCGCGCTGTTATCTGCATCTCTAAACAGAAGTAAACGCAGCAGAGTCATGAGAGCACGGGTCATCTCCTCCATCCAATGGCCTCCAGCCCAAACTTGATCGCTGGTGCGTGACATGACGTCAATTCTGAGGGAAAAGTGTGGAAAAGTAAAGCGGAGGGCACCTTCCCATCCCACGGCCCCCCTCCCTCGGTCCATTAGCGCTCTTGTCGAAGGGCCCATTCGCTCGCCTCTTACTTTTAATTACGGCGCAGAAGCACGAAGACGAGTCTGGCTCTGGCAGCCAGCTCCCTGACATAGATGAATTATGCAGCGCTAATGAGTATTAATATCATTATTCCTTACAGGGACGCTGCACTGTTTAGCTTTCAGGCACTCAGATGTCCGCTTGCCTGATTCAATCAATCACGCCGGGCCTACTTCTGGAAGGCTTCCTCTCCTTGTCCTGGCTGACTTTGCCGTTCTCCATTAATTCACAGTTTGACAAATGTTGTCAGCGAAAACAAATATGAGGGGATTGATGCTAATAAATATTTTGATAGGGTCATAAATAATGGTTAAAAGCATAATGCTGTTGTTTTTTTGCACAGTTGATTGATTTTTTTCCCCCTCCTCAAAAACGTCCTTTGACAGAGCTGACCAGAATGCACAATGAATCTTACTTTTTTTCCCCTCGGCGTCTTTTCTTTACAGCATTTACAAGAGTCAAGAGTGTTTTTTATAGTCATATGTCCCGAAACGAAACAATGAAATTCTTACTTATAGCAGCACAACAGAAATGTAAACACAGTCCTCTGTATATATATATATATATATATATATATATATACTGAACGTTTTAATACTGAACTAAAATGTGTGTATGTGTATATATATATATATATATATTTTAATGTATATGTGTGTATATTGTATGTTAATAGATATTAATATGTGTGTGTATGTATATATATATATGTATATATATATATGTATGTGTGTGTGTGTGTGTGTATGTGTGTGTGTGTGTGTGTGTATATATATAGTTTAGTTTAGTTTAGTTTAGAGATACTGTGCAGAAACAGGCCCTTCAGCCCACCGAGTCCGTACCAACCAGCGATCCCCACACATTAACATTACTTTACACACACTTAGGACAATTTACCCGTCTACCCAGCCAATTATCTACAAACCCATACGTCTTTGGAGTGTGGGAGGAAACCGAAGATCTCGGAGAAAACCCACGTGGTCACTGGGAGAACTAGTGTTGCCAACTGTCCCGTATTAGCTGGGGCATCCCGTAGTTTGGGCTAAATTGGTTTGTTCCGTACGGGACCGCCCTTGTCCCGTATTAGGCCCGGGGGGCACTGTGGGCCCGGACACTGTAGCCCGGGGGCCTCAGTAGTCTCGGACAGTGTAGGCCCGGGTGCCGCCTAATGGAGGTTGCTTAGCAACCCGCCTCCTCGCCTGGGCGGCCGCCCCATGTGGGGCGCGGGGCGGTGACGTCACCTTGTCCCTTATTTGGGAGCGAGGAAGTTGGCAACACTAGGGGGAATGTACAAACTCCGTACAGACAGCACCCGTGGTCGAGATCGAACCCGGGGTCTCCGGCGCTGCAAGGGCTGCAAGGCAGCAACTGTACTGCTGCGCCCGGTGTGAGTGGTGCTAGTTAGAATGGAGAGGTTTGACTGAGTGCCGTGCACAGGTTCACGTTAAACTAGGCCAAGTGGACCCGTTGGGCCCAAACCTCTCCTGCATTGGTGCAGCACCCTCTCCTCCCCCCTCCCCCTCCCCCTCCCCTCCTCCCCACCTCACCCCTCACCCCTCCTCCCCTTCCCTCCCCCTCCCCCTACCCCCTCCCCCTTCCCCTCCCCCTCCCCCTCTTCCCCTCCCCCCCCCTCCTCCCCCACTCCATCCCCCTCAACCGCCCCTTATCTTCCCTCCTCCCCGTGAGCTGCGTGGGTTTTCCCCGGGTGCTCCGGTTTCCTCCCGCGCTCCAAAGACTTTGCAGGTTAATTGGCACCGGTGAAGATTGTAAATTGTCCCTAGTGTGTGTAGGATGGTGCTAGTGTGCGGGGATCGCCGGTCGGCACGGGCTGGGTGGGCCGAAGGGCCTGTTTCCACGCTGTGTCTCTGAAACTCAAACTAAAACTGAAAACCGAAGTGTCAAACAGTTGGCTTGTGATTTTAGGTCTTAACTGGACCAAGTGGACCCGTTGGGCCCAAACCTCTCCTGCATTGGTGCAGCACCCTCTCCTCCCCTCCTCCCTCTCCCCCTCACCTCCCCCTCCCCCTTCCACTTCCACCCACTCCATCCCCCTCAACCCCCTTATCCTCCCTCCTCCTCCCCCCTACCCCTCCCCTACCCCTTCCCCTCCCCCTCTTCCCCTTCCCCTCCTCCCCCACTCCCCCTTCCCCTCCCCTCTTCCCCTCCCCCTTCCCCTCCTCCCCCCCTCCGTCCCTAGGAGATAGATTACTGTGAATAACTTTAAAAATATAACACCGATTTCAATGAAACGTCTTCCATTAGCACCAAAGGGACGACGGTGAGTAAGGTGGGCCTAAAATTGGCGCGCAATCCTGTACCGATTTGGCTGTAGTTCAGGAACAAACAAACGAACAAACAAGAGTTTCAGTACATAGATGATTACAGCGCGCAGATTCACAAGGTTAAATCCAGGCATCGTTCAGTAAACCTGACGGACAGCTTCGGGCAGGGATTCAATATAAGTGACAGAGCAGGACACGAAATCCATTTGCTTTGAATCTCCTGCGGAAAAAAAGGCAGCTTGCGACATTCCATGTTTGGAGCCGCACTTTCATAAGACGCGAGAAATGAGAGCAGGCAGATCAAACAGCTATTCAATCAACAACTGTCACCTTTCATTCCTCTGTCCCCCAGCCCCCACCACTGCAAGTGTAACGGCTTAGCGGTGCTAAATTACCAGGTGGCTTTTGGGATTAAAGTCCAAAATGAGCGCGTGTGACCAGTCTGCTTTACTTCAGAGCAATTGCAGGCCCGGGTTCCATCCTGCCCACGGGTGCTTGTCTGTACGGAGTTTGCACCTTCTCCCCGTGACCCATGTGGGTTTTCTCCGGGTGCACCGGTCTCCTCCCACAAGTCAAGTCAAGTTTATTTGTCACGTGCACATACACGATGTGCAGTGAAATGAAAGTGGCAACGACTGCGGATTGTGCACAAAAAAAGAATTACAGTTACAGCATATAAATAAAGTTAATAAAGTTACTATAGTGTAGACAAAATTTAGTCCCTGGAGTTATAAAAGTTAACAGTCCTGATGGCCTGTGGGAAGAAACTCCGTCTCATCCTTTCCGTTTTCACAGCGTGACAGCGGAGGCGTTTGCCTGACCGTAGCATCTGGAACAGTCCGTTGCTGGGGTGGCAGGGGTCCCTCATAATTTTGCTGGCTCTGGATCTGCACCTCCTGATGTATAGGTCCTGCAGGGGGGCGAGTGTAGTTCCCATGGTGCGTTCTGCCGAACGCACTACTCTCTGCAGGGCCATCCTGTCCTGGGCAGAGCTGTTCCCAAACCAGACTGTGATGTTGCCGGACAAGATGCTCTCTACAGCCCCAGAGTAGAAGCACTGAAGGATCCTCAGAGAGACTCTGAATTTCCTCAGCTGTCTGAGGTGGTAAAGGCGCTGCCTTGCCTTACTCACCAGTGCGGCAATGTGCGTTGTCCACGTCAGATCCTCTGTGATGTGGACTCCCAAGTATTTAAAACTGCTCACCCTATCCACAGTAGACCCATTTATCTCCAGTGGCGTGTATGTCCTTGGATGTTTAGCCCTTCTAAAGTCCACAATCAGCTCCTTAGTTTTAGTCACATTCAAGAGGAGGCTATTGTCCCGACACCAGAGTGCCAGATCAGCCACCTCCTCCCGGTAGGCCTTCTCATCGTTGTCCGAGGTCCGGCCCACCACCACAGTGTCATCAGCAAACTTGATGATGGAGTTTGAGCTGAACCTGGCCCCACAGTCGTGTGTGTACAGGGAGTACAGT